>NC_079505.1:9792023-10079928 GCF_030052815.1 Hevea brasiliensis
ACAAGATGTAGTGGTGGGAACTCCCTATTTTGGATCACAGCTTCATTTGTTTGTGCCTTGGGTTATGATCATGTTACTGATTTTAAGAATCATATAAACAAAGCATAACACAAATTGTAATATTCAAAGTAATATTTGCTTGATGTGAATGTGTGTTAATGAGTTTGTTCATTTTAATTTTCAGGGCAACATCAGCCATTTCACATGTTGTTCTTGGTCAATTCAAAACATGTGTTGTGCTTCTTGGAAATTTTTATCTCTTTGGCTCCAATCCAGGAGTGACCAGCATATGTGGTGCGTTCACAGCTATTGCTGGAATGTCTTCTATACGTACCTCAATTTGTGCGGCATGAAATCACAGGCAGGAAAACATCTCCGCATAAAACACCCGCAGCAAAATCAAGGTTGAGAGAGAAAATGAGATAGTCATGATGGATACGGTGGGGGAATCTGTGAAGTATCTTCGACAAACAGTTAATGTTTTTTTGTAAACTAGTATTGTTTCATCAATATATATTTTTTAGTTTACATGTGGATCGGATGTTTAATTTACGCTAAGGGCGTTATCCATTCCAAAGTCCAGAGCAGTTGTAGAGTATCCATCAGCCTGAAGCTCACAAAGTCCAGCACCTGTAGATACCTGACCAGTGCTTTGTTACTCTCTTTGAATGTGGCCAACAGGTAGATATAGATGAGTCGACGAGTGCAACAAAGGTGCATTATTTAGTTGCTTTTCTTTTGTTCATTTTTTCTTTTTTATTTTATTTATTTTTATTTATTTTACGCTTTTCATGCGATTCTCGCGCGGTATTGTTAAACTGTGAACATGCTTTAAGATATAGTTATTAGTTGTAGGCTAGCCGCGGGCCGCTTCATCCGGCGGGATTCTGGAACTTCGCCTTTGAGTGAACGATTTCAATTTCAGTTTATAATTTAATATCAATTTAAATCAATTTGATTTTAATTGATTTCAATTTAAATTTGTCTAATTTCGATTTCCAACAGTCTTTGATGAGGTCTAATTAATTGTAAACAATTGGTGAAATCATAATTAAGGCTGTGCACGGTTTTTGGTTTTCAGCATTGAATCAATACTGAATCATATCGAATCAAGCTTATTTCTAATACTTTGATTTGATTCTAGTTCTTCACTAATAAAAACTGAAATCAAAATTATATTGGATCAGAATCAAAATAATAAAAGAATCTAACTAGAATTATATTGAAATTTCAATTCGATTTTGATTTCTAAATAGATTCAAACCAAACTTGAATCGTGACACCCTTAACTACAATTATCTAATTAAATAATCTTTTAAAACTGACTGAGTATGTAAAACCTTAAAAACAAATTGGTAGCAACCTTTGAAATCGCAAATCTTTAATCCAAACAATATTTAAATTGGTCAAGAGTGTGTTTAATATTATATGAGAAATTACTTCATAATTACTTATATATTTCTAAACAATACAATAATATTCTTATAAAATATTTAGCATGTGGTAGTCTTAATATGTGAATGTAAATTGATTAATTAATAAAATTAAGGATAATTTTAATTTACTTATTCACTTATGAAGACTATAAGTGCAATTTCATTCTGGACGTAAGAGAGAATCTAAATCATGCACATATAAATGGAAAGGATTGAATTATAATTAAAGTTTGAAACTTGATTATTGTTAGGTGAGAATAAAATGCCCTATTATTGATAAAATCACACAATATAAAGGGCTACGGGTGAGATTTATTGTTGGTGAAGAGGACCACATCCAAAAGCAGTGGATTTCTCCCAGGAAGGGCACGCTGGAAGATGAAAGGCAGCAATGGAGATCTTTCAAATGAGTCTTAGAGAGCGTAGTTTTTGAAAAAATTTTTCTTCAGTCTTGTGTTTTCTTCTGCTCAAACTTCTCTGCAGCATCTTTTCAAGAATTCAGTCTGCCTCTGTTTGCTTCCAGTTTGGTCCTTAAAAACACCAACATTATTTATTTATTTTTATTTTTATTTATTTTAATTACTATTATATTATATATATATATATATATATATATATAATTTAATTATCTATTTATTAAGCATCACCTTGCCTCTGATTCTGAAACCAAACTTCAACTTGTCTTGCTGTCAAACTTAATTTGCTCAGCAAGTTCATGCTTCTGTGCCTGCATTAATATATATATATTATACCATCAAAAATTATTTCTATACACATATTATATACATATTTGCAAAAAGAAAATAAAAAAATAATTCAATTTATCATAAATTTAATACACATAATGTATGACATAATTTACATATTTTTATTTATATTTTCTTAAAATTCATGATAAATAAGATTTAAATAAAAAAAATTCAAATAGAACAATTAAAACAATACAATAAATTTAGAATTTAATAATACTTTTTTAATATTATTTTGTGCATGATGTTAAAGTAATAAATAACTTTAAGATAATATATTTATACATTAAGATAATATAAAATAATAAATAATATATATAACATTATGTATAATAGAGTCGTAAATTAGTATTAGTAATGTTAAAACTTTAAGTTATGCATAATTGTATATCACTATGTACTTATTGATAATTTTATTAATAGCATAATTTAAATTTTAACAGAATATGCGATGTGTTGTTAAAGATTATATTTGTTGTAATGGAAAATGAAATAAATTTATAAACTTTCATATTTTATCCTCATTTATATAACGATAAAATTTTATTTTATAGTTAAGTTTTTCAGTAACATGTTAAATGATTGCTTTTTTACTTGATTTCATTTCTTTTAAAATAATTTATTCTTTAATTTAAAATAATTAAATTTAAACAATTATATATTTTGAATATAAAAAATGAATCAATAAAAAATTTATTGTATTTAGTTTATCACTTTTTTAACTTACCAAATTAATATATCCTAAGTGATTGAAGTAAAGCAAAATTGTATAATTTAGCAGCTAATTAAAGGGCAATTAACTAAGAATTTATTTTTATAATCAAGGTGTTTATGAAATAATTTATATATTTATCTTATACGCATATATATATATATATATATATATATAGAAAAGAAATAGAATAAAATAAAAACAATAATGATAACACATACGGGATTGAGAGCGGTATGCAGCTTGAAGCTGTCCTCGAGCAAAGTGGATTGTTCTTTAGTCAGCCTCAGTTTTTTCCTACTGCTGTTCTTGTTTATGCTAATGAAGTCGTTTCCTTTATTAGTTGCATGATCTTCATCGTCTTGATGATGAACTGATTTGAAACTTGACCCAGATCGTACGCTGATGGCCTCTTCTTCTTCTTCTTCATCTTTAGGGCGAAGGGTAAAAGAGAGGTCCAAGCAAACCCTAGACTTGTCCTTATTGTGCCTCTTTTGCTCTTTTGGCACATAGTGAGTCATGCCCAGTTTAAGACCGAGCCCTGTGTTGCAGTGTTCATCTTCATGATCGTCTTCCATGGTCAATGCCAACGGTCGTAATAATATTTTTGGAGGAATTATAAGGAGAGAAAAGAGATGCATATATAATTGAAAGATGGGAAAAGGGTATGACTTTATACAATAATTTAATGAGATTCAATCAGTTATTAGTTAGTAATTAGTATTGATTATTAATTATTTCTTTAGTTCTTTATGACTTTACTACTACTAATAATGACAACTTAGCTATAACATAAATATATAAGACAAAAATGGCATCCGTTAGAATTGTGGCTCCTTCCAAGGAAACCACAAATAACTCATTATTATTAATTTCCATGTTTGACTTTATGATTTTCTTAATTAATTTAATAATAAATTTATTAAACATGATAAAAGTAAAAGGTCTTGATAACGAGGCTAAAATATCAGCCTATAAACGACTATCGCCCTACAAATAGGCAACCAAAAGAGAAGCAGATGACGCATATAACAGTTCTCACCAATTGCTCTCTCTTTCTTTTTATTTTAACCACAAATGTTAAAAATATTACAAATCAATAATATAACCCAATTTTGATTACTGCTATTCTTCCATTACACTTATCATAAAGAGTGTTAAATTTAGATATTGAATAAAATACTTTCATAAGAAGTATTTAGGTAAAAAATTTAAAATATTTCATGAATTATTAGACATGAATTTTTCAAATATAAGAATTTAACAAAAATAAAAAAATCAATTAAATTAAATTTTTACAAAATTATAGTTTCCAAACAGAGGAAAACAGAAATGGTAACTTCACCAACATCATCAGCTAAAATCTTCTCCCCCATACGGATGTTCGTGCATGTGCATATGACATTCAAACATTTGGAACAATATACATAAATGCAAACCATATGCAGATTTTTCTTCACATCATCAGGGTGGTTGTCAGAGGATGCTGTTGCACGACTTGAACAACCATAGTTTATACAACCAAAAAAGTGTTCATTATTTTGTCAAAAACATAATTTGTATAGAAGGAAAACATGCATTGTTGTTCTAACTCATGGAAACTGTTTGTCCAAAAACCAGTGTGGCATATATCAACTCATTCCATGCATCAGGAACCCCTGGAAGACACCAATGGCTACAGTCTTGCCGCCTTGTGGAAATTTTTCTCCCTGCAGTCAGATTTTTGCCATAGACTGATGGATGTCCATCCTTTCTAAAATTGGTCAACTTTGTCACATTTAATAGTTTCACTGGGATCTGCATTTCCCGGATTACCTCCTCCACTATCTTCATTTTCAAAGGGTAGTTATTGAGTATGGCCCCTTTCAATATTGGTTCAGTCTCCCCATTACATGACCCTCCCGAGTCCCAATCCCCACCTCTGTTCACAAGAGTTTAGCACTGATAATTAATATTTTTTAGCAGCCATAAATTTTTCTAAATGAAAACTTGCAGTCTAAGTTTTGCCTCTTCCTTGAATTGGCCTTGGAGTAACAGTCACAATCAATTAAATTGAGTCTTTTTCCCAGTTTCCTTATGGTTTGTATTGTCAAAAAGTAAGGATTGAACTCCAGAAGGAAGAAAATTCAAGACAGACATACCTGAAATGAGCAGATGAATATCCTCGATAGAAGATCAACTGCTTCACAGGATCTACATTCCCATCAATCCACTTTGCCCAGGTCCTCAGAGCCCTTCTGTAAGCCTCAACTGCATCAAACTGTGGATAGAGATAATCACCTTCTTTATAGTAATTTTTCCTGCATTAATAAGCAATCAGTTAGGCTTTTCTGTGAGGTTCATATACGTGGACAAAAGCAAACAAGAAATCAAGAAAAGGAAGCAATTACAATAAGTAAAATAGTTATGAATCATCAAGGATCATGTGTGCAAGCTTTGCACTTTGCAAGATCTAGATTGTCACCAGAAAATCACTAATATTTTATTGTTGAGTAGATTGAATTTTTTTTTTTAAATAAGTTTTTTTTTTTTTACTTGTCAAACCCAAATTCAAATTCTTGTCATTAACATCAAAAGTGAAAAGACATGCGATTGGCTTTCAACACAGAAAATAGAAATGCAGGAAAAAGGATCTTTAGCTAATCCAGAAAATCTAAATTACAAAATATTTTAGACATACCCACGAGCAGTTTTTCCATGAGTCCACCAGTGCCCAGTATTAAAAACAAGAATGTTCGCCCGCTTCCACCGACCTGATGTCTTGTCAATTCGGTCAATGGATAAAGTTGGATTTGAGTTTCCCTGTGCATTGATGCGAACCCCTTCCCTTACAAGGAAATGTGACCTCACAAACTCCACTGAACAGTTATAATCCTACCAAACAGTTGTAAAAGTCAACAATTTGGTATATAATGTCTAATCTACTGTATTATTATCTAGGATTAATTTGATCAAAATTGAATGCAACACATTCAGTGACTAACATTTACTTGAGTATATAAATTATTGAAAGAAAGAAGCAGAAAACAATTAAAGCATTTTAAAGGTCAAATTAGCATGACATATACCATCAGATGATGCATTACCAGTAAGAAATAAAGTAAATTTTTCTAAAGCATTAACCGGCTAGTAATAAGAATTCTGTGGTAAAGAACTGAGTTATTATTTCACCATGAGAATTATTCTTTCATGGGGATAAGAGAGATGGAATCATGGCTGGTTATATGGAGGAGAAGAGCTACTCCCATCTGCAAGTAGTCTAATTTATCTTGATAACGAAATGACATTAAAATCAAAAGGAACTTTACTAAGGATGTAGAATGTGTGTGTGTGTGTGTGTGTGTGTGTATACATAATTCACTATATGATACATATGCAATGTCAAACATAAAGTTGTCTCCAAAGAAATTACTGTAATCAGTTATGTGCACCTATCAACTTTCTCAACAGTAAAAAGTAGGCAAACTAATAAATACAATGTCAATACTTATATAATTTTCAGCTAAATCACATCGAGAACGCACCCAGTAATTCTATGCCCTCCTTACTCTTGCAAACCACCTGCCCTCACTCCTCAGTCTATCAACATCTATCAAGGCTATTACCATATGATAGCCTCATGTATGGACTAAGATATAGAAGCTATGTTGTTACCATAAATTTGAAGACATAATAGCCTCTTCCCTTTGTTATTTTGTGGCCATGTATTTCACGCATTCTGCTTTTATCAGACAGGCCTTCTCGGAGCAGGCATAGCATTGATTCAAACTGGTTCCGGTTCATGGAATCTCCAACCAACATCAGCCTCTTACCTCTCAATCTTGTCAAGAAATCTGTTGCATTAAACCTACAAGTGAAAAGTGAAAGCAGAAAAGACTTGCATTCTTGCTAATTTGTTATTCAATTAATTAAAGACACAGTATAAGAAGGAAAATCACTTCAAAATAAGCTCAAGTTTCAAAAGGAACTTTCACATTAGGCATGAACACTTTTTCATAGGGAAAAAAAGTTCTTACAAATCAGATATACAAACATGATGCATGCACAGACGCACAGACAAAAACCGACAATGAAAGCTATTTATACCCAATAATAATTTCCATTGACATCTGACAATACGTACATTAGTAATTCCTTATTCACAGCATGATATTGTAACTTATCCAGTTTCAGGAATCTGTGATTCTCAAATTCATGAGTATTATTGAAAATAACACAAAAACAAAATGCTTTACGTTGTCCTTCATGGCCCTAATGAAATCTACACCATAATTCTAAAGTTCCTAAGTCTTCAAACATACTTCTTCCTAAGTCACATGTTGCGCGCATCAAATGTGAAGAAAGAAAGCATTAAGCACCCTTCTCAAGGTGGTAAGGTGAGGGACTCCATATACATAGGTAAACTGAGAGAACCAAATCTAAGTGAAGAGATTTGGCCTTGTCAACCACTTGACTTTCAAGCTATCCAATTCCTCTTAAAATGTTACAGCACATTTAAAATTTGAATTGATCTCTCATCGCAATAATGCTGAATCTGAATTGATCTCCAATAACAATAACATTAATGATCTGAATTTAGAGCCCTAACCCAATGTAGAGATAAGGCACTGTTTTGAGAAAGCTACGATACATGGACTGTGTAGTTTCATCTAAAAGTATATCGCTTGCTGCTTTCCCTCTCATCCTGAGATGGTCACAATGGAAATCACATGTTTTGAATGCTTAGAGTAATTCTTTAGCCTGCATCATTAAATTTGTATAACTTTTTCACAAAAAACAAAAACAAATTAACGAAAAATCCAATAGCAAGACCACTTACAAGAATATTAATCACCGATTACCAATTTTTGAAAACAAATAATCCTGTACAGAGATGAGGTTAAACATTGTGCAGCCAATTCAACATTTGTGAACCTTAAAGTTTTTCTGCTACTGGGGCTTATTAGCTAGTTGCAAAAGCAGACTCGGACTTAGGTTACTTCCAATTAGTCCTTAGGTCAGATGTTTATGTTGTATACATCCAAAATCAATGCAATCTATTGCATTACTTATCAATGCAAACATAAAAAAAAAAAAAAAAAAAAAAAGGCTTCCAAACGAATTGATACTGCATAATTTAAATCACATCAAATTGTCTCCAATTTAACATCAAATCAAGGACGCAACTTTAACCTTTACAATGATGATAGCCATAAACTAAAGTTACAATGTCCACATGAAACAAATAAAAATAAAATAATAAAATAAAAAAGCCCGAAGGCAATCAAGAAACAATGACATACCTGGGAAGATCACAAGTTTCCGGCTTCCATCGCCATTTAAGATAATCCGAATCTTTCCTTCCATTGATTTGACAATCAAAAGCCTCGTCAACATATGGACAAGAACCCGGTCTATAAATTGGGTATTCCTCGTCCTTAACCCAAGTTCCCGTGTACAAATCACAATGTTTACTATTCTGAATCAATTTATGAGCACCATTGTCACCCAGAGTGACAACAGGCTCAGAATAAGGAACTTGGTCTTCCTTATCTTCGCTTGAGATTTGCTCATTAATTGACTCATCATAAGCTTTAGATTCTACAGTTCTGTCTGGAGAAGACGGAGATGTCGGCAGTTGGGTGGATGCACCAACAAACTCAAAATCAGAAATGGCGTCTTCCTCTTTCCAACAGGGACTTCCCAGAAATTGCATTGGAACCGTTTTCAGAAATTAGAGATATGAGTTGGTAAGGTGTCCGAAGGGATGGAATCGGGCGTGGAAAGGTGAACATTGGTTTGTGGAAAGAAATCTCTGTAGAGGGAGAGCGGAGGCTCGAGAGCGCGTTTACTGAAAAGGAAAATGGTTAAGAGGAACAAAACAAGGAACAAGAAGATGGTTAACGAGTAACGATTCTTGACAGAAGTGGCGGAATTTGCCATCCAGTGAGTGGGAAAGCATGCTTTGATTCTTGTCCTTATTCTGACTCAACTGCGGGAAGACCACTTGACAGTGGCCCTTTCCAAAAGCCACCCTAACCAATTTGTGTTTGGCAATCATATTGATCGAAGACTCATTAGCCCTTGTCTCCATCCTTACCTCCGATTAGATTGTGTGTAAGATAGTTTAGTAATGCATAGTATTTATATTGTATGGTGCAAAACAATACAATAATTATTCTTGATGCATGTGGGGAACTAGTATGGTATAGTATGACGGTAAAATAAATTAGAAATTATTAAAATGCTTTTTAATTGTTTTAAATATATAAATGATTTAAAATATATATTTTTAAATAAAATATTAATTTATAAAGAATTACTTATAATAATAATTAAAAACACAATTTATTAAATTTAATAATTTATATTTGTATGCTTAAATGGATTTAATCCAATTATTGTTTTAAGGTATAAACTCAACTTAAATCAATTAAGATTTATCTCAAAAAATTTGGGGTCACTTATATAGATTCTCTTTCTCCACCCTAAATAATTTTAAGTTAAATCCTTGTAAATGTGTAATGTTTCTAGGTCATATTGTACTACTCTCCTCCAAGTCAGTTTAGTTCTACCCCTTCTTTTCTTTTTATCCTCTACCCTAATGTGCTTTACTTGTCTAACTGGAGCCTCCATATGTCTACGCTTCTGTCACACCTTACCTCTCCATAAGGCACAACATGATCCCATAGTATATCTAATGAATTATCAAACTTCGCCTACGGATAACTCATTAAATACACTACAAGTGATTTTAAACAAATTCAATTCATTTTAAAGTGAAAAGTGATGTTAAAACATTATTAAAAGTCTTTAATTGAAATTTATGTCATACGCAAATATTTTAATAAATTTGATCTTCTGCAAATTTTAAAAAAATTTTGGCACAGTGTCGGCTGTAATTTGAGAAAATAATTCTTCAAAACCTGAAAAGAAAGCACTTCCAATACTAATTTTTCAATCTCAACTTCAATACTTCCCAATTCAACACAATCTCAATACATTTTTAATATCCATCAATTCTCAATTCAACACAATTTAAAATAAATATCAATTTTATTTAATGTATCCAATATAAACACAAAAGTCTTTAACTTTACAGAAAAGAAAACAAAAATAATATTATTACAAATTATACTGTATAACTGCTCAACTAGTACAAAAGATACATATGAATAAAAATATTTACATCAAACTAAATTACAAGATTAAAGCCATCACCGAGTAAACACTCAGTGGTGCACAATAAAATTTTAAAATAGATGAACATAAAAAGCATACATCGATAAACATATTTTTAAATCCTTTCACAATCACACTTCACGAAATTTATATCAACTTCTATAATACCATTTTATCAAAATAATTTATAAATCATAGTGTTGTCAATCAATAACACAACTTAGGTCATGACATAAAATTTCCAATCAATGTCGTGTTGTACACCACAACAAAGCAATTTCAACCCCATTAATCGAAAACAATGAGGGAGGTGGCTAGCTAGCTATATGAGTACTCATCCAATCTCAACCTCAGACTGGCAAGCCAAAGAGGGAGGAACATAGTTAATCTCAACCCCATGAATGAAGGAGGAACATAATGATATTGCCATGCCAAGTGTGAATCCAAAATTAAATTCAAAATCATATTGTTCAAACATTCCATGCAAAGCACTAAGTAGTTTTCATTCTAAATTTCTATTTACAAAATAGGCAACGCTAGATTTTTTAAAGCTATAATAAACATAAATTGCTCATAATACATGTTCAAATAAATTTTTAAGTAGAAAATGAGAAAACAAAAATTATTGTGCACAAATCTCTAATGAGTCGTCTTTTCCGCTTTGACTCATTTGTTCCCTATCCTTTCCAATATCTTTTCTACCAAATACGCAATTTAAAGTATTTGAATATTCATTTAATTCATTTCTCATAATTGATTCAATAATTAAATTTATGCACATAAAATTTTTCTTATAAGTTTTCTCTAAGGATTGAATTATTTGCATGTGGTATGTTTATGGTTAATATTTATTTGACCAACTTTCCTTCATCAAAGTTGTTCCTTAATGTCTTAGCTTTAATTCCCTTTTTGAATCACTCCATTTGGAGTTTTGTAACTCAAGTTATGCTACTTTTTTCTAAGGCTGGCAGGATTGGTCAATTCCAGAATTCTGGGCAAATTTTAAGTTATAGCAGATTTGGTGAGCTAACTTTGGTTGGCAATTTGACTAGGTTGTGACCAGAATTTGAGTTGGTATTCTTCATGAAAGTTGTTCTACTATGTCTAAGCTTTCCATTGATATAAAAATTAGGTCATTTGGACTTTTCTATTTCAAGTTATGGCTATTTGAACAAGTACTATTTATATAGTCAATTCTATATAGGGGCAGGGTACCTAATCCAGATTCAACTTAATTTTTCACTAACTTGTGGTCAGTTTTAGGGCAAGGTTTCTGCATGAAAATTGTAACTTTGGGTTTTAATTTTCATCTTGAATTATGTAACACCCCTAATTTTTAAATTTATTATTTTTGAGCAAATATTGATGTTTTAATTTTATTTAAATTTTAGGAAATTATTTGAAATTTTTTGAATTTTCAAAATCGAGTTTGATTTCCCGAAAATATAAAACTTTGATGATTTATAAAAATTAATTTAAAGACCACGTAGCAAAACTAAAAATATATTTGGAGTCTATAAATTTTTTTGAGTTTTTTGAAATTTTTTCAGAATTTTTGAACTCGCTGGCCCCAAGGCGAGTAAAATTCAAAATTTTGTATTCGAATCGAACCGGCTAATCGAATCGAACTGATCGACCGATCGACCTGACCGCCTTTCTCCTTCCTTTTTCTTCTCCCGCCAAGGCTCCGACCTTCCTCTCTCTTTCTCCTGCTTTCTCTCCTCCCGCCCCACTCACGGCCACCCACCTCCTCGCCTCCCAGCCCTCCACAAGAACCCCACTCGCTTCAGCCTAGCGGCCGCTGCCACGGCAGAAGCGCCGCACGGCGACACGACGCCAAGACGACTCTTCGACTTTCCGGCCAAATTCGCCGATCCGCCACTAATCGACCGGTCTTGTGTCTAAACCCATCCGATCGCCGAGAGCTTTCCATAGACACCAAGAACACCAAATCCATTCAATGGCTTGTCCAATTTTTGCGGAAGTTTTAGCCCATTTTGACTTTTGGGCTATATTTCTCGCAAACCGTGAATCTCACGAGAAAACCGAGAGTACCAGAGCGCTCCACTCGTCGAGAGCTTCGCGACAATATAAATTTCAAAATTTTTCGACATCGTTTTTCGGTGGGTCCCACCAAACTTCGCAGTGTTAAACTTCGCATTTAATGAGCTTAAAAAATTCTGCAAAATTTATGTGCTAACCCCCGTGTTGTGGGCTTCGTGTATGTATCATCAATTTGCGGAAATTTGACAGTTGTCCAGGTCAGAATTTCTCGCCGCATGCACGGCCACCAAAAAGTCTCAGACCTGACGAGGTTTTGGCTACCCCACCATTTTCAGACGTCCCGAGCGCGTCCTAGAAGTCGGAATCAGCATAGGTAAACCCAAACTTTACTTTTTCGTAATTTTCTAGTGCTTAAATGAGACTAAAAATCCATAAAATATTCATGATAACTCAGAAAATTATGATTTTTTTGTAATAGCCTAGTAATTGTAATACCCCAAAATTTTAAATTTTATTATTTTATGAGCATTTTTGGTATTTTAATTTTATTTAAATTTTGAAAATTTTTTTGAGATTTTTAGGATTTTAAAAATCGAATTCGATTTTCTGAAAATATAAACTTTGATGATTTTTAAAAATTAATTTAAAGACCACATGGCAAAACTAAAAATATATTTGGAGTCTACGAATTTTTCTGAGTTTTCTGGAATTTTTTTGAAATTTTTGGACCTCGTTTTCGGTCCCGAGGCAGAGTAAAAATTCAAAATTTTGTATCTTGAAATGGACCGACCGAATCGAACTGGACCTGATCGGACCGGTCGAATCGGATCGGCTCCCTTCCCTTTTTCTTCCTCCCGCACGCATCGACCTCCTCCCCTTCTCTCTCTCTTTTCTCTCTCCTCCCTCCTCCCCTTGCCGCGTCGCCACCTCCCCGCCTCCCACCACGACGCCGCTCGCCTCCCTGCCCCACCGACCGGCCGCCCAAACAATAAAACGCGCGCGAACGTCCTCCCCTGCGTGCGTGACTTTTCGACTTTCCCGGCCAAAATCCGGCCGATCCGGCCACCAATCGGACCGGGTCTTGTGTCTAAACTCATCTACTCGACGAGAGCTTTCCATAGACACCAAGAACACCGAAATCCATCGAGCGGTTTGTCCGATTTTTGCTCGGGAAGTTTTTAGCCCATTTTGACTTTTGGGCTAGATTTCTCGCAAACCGTGAATCCCACGAGAAAACCGAGAGTACCAGAGCGCTCCATTTGTCGTGAGCTTCGCGACGACATAAATTTCGAATTTTTTCGACACCATTTTTCGGTGGGTCCCACGGAACTTCACAGTGTTTTTCTGAGTATTAAATGAGCTTAGAAAATTCTGAAAATTTATGCACTAACCCCGTGTTGTGGGCTTCGTAGGTATCCTCAATTCGCAGAATTCGGCAGCTGACCGGTCTGTGAATTTCCTACGCATGCACTGCTACTAAAAGTCTCCGAATTGTACCGAGGTTTTGGCTACCCCCCCCATTGTGAGATGGCCCAATCGGCAAAGGTAAACCCGAACCTTACTTTTTCGTAATTTTCTAGTGCTTAAATAGGATTAAAAATCTATAAAATATTCGTGGTAGCTCAAAAAATTATGATTCTTTTTGCAATAGCCTAGTAATATTGCTAAGGACCGCGGGGCAAAGTTTTAGAATTTTTAGAGCTTGTTTAGGCGCTTTTTGCAAAAATGATCAATTATAATGACTAAATTGAAATTTTACATATTGTGATGAATGATTGATTTGATGGGTCCAGAGGGGTCGTAATGTGATTGAATGGTGGATATATGAGTTGCGAATATAGAAGTGTGTTTTGAGCCCTTTTGCAGTTGAGTAGGTCCTAGGTATAGGGAGACTCACGGATTTTCGCACGACTTAGGACGATTTGGTCTTTCTCTTGGTTTGTATTGAGTCTATTGTATTAAATAATTGTAATGTAATTGTCGTGAGCGATGCCTTCTTCCTCCGCCACCGCCACAAAGGACTGCTGTCAAGTCTGTGAGTAAAATATTAATTTTAATTTTAATTTCACTATTATTATATGTTCAAGCATGCCCATGCATCACTTATATGCATATATCTATGTAGATAAACTTTAGGCACGATTTATGTTGCATTCATAACTGTGAAAGTGCCATGTATGTTGCTGTGGTAATTTGGAGCAGCAGCGTGCGTTGGCGCATGCGGTGATGTGGTGTGGACTATGGATAGGACGTAGTCACGCTTGAGATCTTCATTGGGACCCAATCCTTCTGGGGTAGTCACGGCTTGAGTTCTTCACTGACCCCGATTTGATTTATTAAGCGAAAGTTCGGCTTGAGTTCTTCACTGCACCAAAGTTGGATTTAAGAGAGTCAGATAGGGATCACCCCATATATTATGATTGATATCACCGTGCGTGAGTGCTCTAAATTACCTTTTTGATGTTATGACGTGAAAATATTGTTGATGTTGTATTTCACTCGACAGGTTGCATTAGTTCTAGATAGTTATAGAGATTATGGTTAAAATTGATATTTTACTCTCTGAGTCGAACGCTCACTCCTGTTCAATATTTTTCAGGCCACAGAAGGATATTTTTTGAGGTTAATATACTTTTCTCCCTCGCAGATCGTTTATCAATATTTGTGTAATTCTATGAACTCCTAGAATTTCCGCATGTGTTAGAAACCTTCATTTAAATTGGGCTTGTAATATAAGTTCTTATTGTGGACCTGTAAAATTATTCTATGCATGTTTGATGGACTGGATGAGGGAGCTGAGCTCCCATTTATTTTTATGATGATATGAGTAGGTGGAGGGTGAGCTGAGCTCCCAATGGATTGTTTATTGTGTTTACAGTCGGGTGAGTCAAAACTCCCCGCTGAAAGGTCCATTTTTATGGCCGACTGTCCGTTGGTTTCTTGAAATTGGGCCCAAATGGGCCTTAGAGTTGGGTTAATGAATAGTTAGGCTTACTACGGGCCTCGGGGGCTTTAGGCTGGCCCAGGTCCTAGTGCCGGTCCGGCCCATAGGTTGGTTGGTGACAGCAATATTGCTAAAGACCGCGGGGCAAAGTTTTAGAATTTTTAGAGCTTATTTGGGCAGTTTTTGCAAAAATGATCAATTATAAAGACTAAACTGTAATTTTACATATTGTGATTGAGGACTGTTTGGATGGGCCCAGGAGGGGCTGTGTGATGTGATTGAGTTGAGAATATATAGGTTGTGAATATAGAAGTGTGTTTTGAGCCCTTTTTGCAGGTTGGGGTAGGTCCTAGGTATAGGGGAAACTCTATCGGATTTTCGGCACGACTTAGGACGTATTTGATCTTTTTCTTTGTTTGTATTAAGTCAAATTTATTAAATGGTTGTAATAAAATTGTCAGGTAAGCCGGGACAGCCTTCTTCCTCCGCCCAGCCGCCACAATAACTGCTGTCAAGTCTGTAAGTAAAATATTAATTTTAATTATAATTTCGATATTATTATATGTTCAAGCATGCCCATGCATCACTTATATGTATATATCTATGTAGTTAAACTCTAGGCACGTTTTATGTTGCATTCACAATCATAAAGTGCCATGGATGTTGTTGTGGTAATTTAGAGCAGGTGCGTGGCGTTGGCATGCGTGTGATATGGTGTGGACTATGGATAGGACTCGTAGACACGCTTGAGATCTTCATGGACCTTGGCCCTTCAGGGTAGACACTGCTTCAGTTCTTCACTGGGACCCCGATTTGGTTATTAAGTGGAAGTCCGAGCTGAGTTCTTCGCTAGCACATGTTGGATTTAAGAGAGCTGTATAGGGGATCAGCTCCCATATATTATGATTGATATTACTGGGTGTGTGAGTGCTCTAAATTACCTTTTTGATGTCATGATGTGAAAATATTATTGATGTTACATTTCACTCTACAGGGTGCATTAGTTTTAGGTAGTTATAGAGATTATGGTTAAAATTGATATTTTACTCCCTGAGTCGAACGCTTACTCCTGTTCAATATTTTTCCAGGCCATAGGAGGATATTTTGAGGTTAACATGCTTTTCTCCCTCACAGGTCGTTTAATAATGTTTGTATAATTCTGTTAACTTCTAGAATTTTCGCATGTGTTAAAAGTATTTATTTGATTTGGGTCTGTAATATAATTATCATGTTGGACCTGTAAACGTATAATTATATGCTTGTTTGATGGACTGGATGAGGGAGCTGAGCTCCCATTTATTTTTATGACATTGAGTATGTGGAGGGTGAGCTGAGCTCCCCAATTGATTATATATTGTGTCTACAGGTCGGGTGAGTCAAAAACTCCCCGTTGGAAGGTCCATTTTATGGCCGGACTCTGTCCGATTGATTTCTTGAAATTGTGTCCAAATGGGCTTTAGAGTTGGGTTAAGGAATAATTAGGCTTACTACGGGCCTCAGGGGCTTTAGGTTGGCCCAGATCCTAGTACCGGTCCGGCCCATAGGTTGGGTCATGACAAATTAGCCTCACACAAATTGGAGTAACAAATTTCAGTTATACTCATTTGAATGGGCATGGGTCAAGCTGCCAGAATTGACCCTTACACATACATCATTCAACTTTAGTTTCTATTATTCAATCATATTCCAATTCACACCAATTGACCAATTTAAGCCTCAATTAGGTCAATTTGTATCAATTCACCAAATCCCAAAATTTTTTCCCAAATTCCCCATTGGTCAAGAACCCAAATTCACTCATTAGCACAATTCATTAAATCAAAGTATATAAAACACATTTACACATTCAATCAAGCTCGCTTACACCTTTAATTCAATCAAAGTCCATCAAATCCCTACCCAACTTCAACTTGGACGAAACTCATGGGTTCCATATAGGCATGATTTTTCTTGTTTTCCAAACAATTCTCACTCAATTATATGTCTAAGGATGAATTTAAAGAGAAATTTGAAAGGATCTTCACTAACCTCTTTGGTAGATTTTTCCAAAGCTCTACTTCTACAAATTTCTTCTTTCTTTTTGCTCCAATCCTCTTATCAAAGCTCAAACACAAGTTTTAAGTAAGGGATTTAGGTAATTCATGACAAAAATTAGGGTTTAGAAAAGCTTTAAATGAGTTTCAATGGAGGATTTGTGAGAGAATTGAGAGAAAGATGAGAGAGAGTGGACGGGTGGGAGAAGAAGAAAACGTGAAATGATTTTCTTTTTTTTATTTGTCATTTTATGTTGAAAATTATCCCCACATTTCTAATTTAAAATTATAATTTATTATGAGATCGCCCTTACATCATGGATGATGTCATAAATTCCTTTTCCTATTTCATTTTCTTCCATAAACCTCTCCTCTTTAATCTAATTTTAAAAATATTAATTTCCTATATTTAATTGGACATTTAGGCCAAAAGTTACCTCTAAGGGTGAATTGACCAAATTACCCTTTACCGGTCTAATCCATTTTTCCAATAGTATTAAATTGCTTTCAGAACTCTAGTTCAAATTTTTGAACTGGTTCTTGGTTCTTTCTCGTGGTTTTAATAATACTCTTAGCTTCGCAATAATTCTTAGGCCTGGGGTGCCATAAGATCCCACTCAAAAATAGGGCAGAGACTGACCTCACAGTCACTTCCTGTTTCGGTCACCCATCGCTGTGGCCTATGCTCATTTAACTTTTTATGTTTTGTTTTTTTTATTTGTATTTCATCTTCATTTAGTTGTTGTTATTTTTCATTCATGGCTTTTCTAGATGACTTAAATATGATTTTACACATCCCAACTGTCCAGGCAGGTACTGGTCACCGGAACAGTGGAATGTATGAAACTACTGAACATAGGGGTGTTACAGCTTCACATGATCAAACTAACTCAATCTCCCTTCTTTCAACTTATCCTCAATTGGCACCACTCCTACATTTTCTTTAATTCTCTCGTTATGGACTTTATCTAGTCTAGTATGTCCACTCATCCACCTTAACATTCTCATCTCCGCAACTCTTATCTTAGACACATATGACTCCTTCAGTGCCCAACACTCACTACCATATAACATAGCCGATTGTATAGCTGTACGGTAAAATCTTCCTTTCAACTTATTGAGAATCTTGTGATTACATAAAACTCTCATGGCACGTCTCCACTTTAACTATCCGGCTTTAATCCTATGATTAACATCTTCCTCACATCCCCCATCTACTCGAAGGACTAAGCCGAGATATTTAAAGTGATTACTTTGGGACAATATCACTCCATCCAAACTAACTCTTTCTCTATCACCGCCGCCTTCACTAAACTTGTAATGCATATATTCTCTTTGTTCTACTTAACTTAAAGCCCTTTGACTCTAGAGTACTTCTATAAAGCTCTAACTTTTATTGACTCTTCTGCGCCTCATCTATCAGAACTATATCATCTGCAAACATCATGCACCGAGGGATACTTTTTTGTATATGTTTCGTTAATTCATCTAAAACTAATGTAAAAAGGTAAGGGCTTACAGCTGAACCTTGGTATAATCTAACAGAGATAAGAAAATCTCTTATGTTTTCTCTCACTGTGTGCACAATAGTTTTAAAGGATAAAGAGATAATTTTATTAATTATGTATAGGTAATTTTGAAAAAAAAAATGAGTGAAATTATGTTTACTAGCTGATTTGATGGTTTCAAAAACTTGACAAATCTCATAATTTTTAAACTATGAAAAACTTATGGAATGTCACCATTCTTTCCAAACAGAATTGAAAAATATACCCTATAATAATAAATCATGGCTTACTATGATCCAAACAAGGGGTTAGTTGTGGATGGAAATTAAAGAGGAAAAATAAAAAAAATAAAAAAAATTATTATTTAAGTGTTTTATTAAAATAAAGGAATTAAAATTTTCCTTAGAATAGAATTATTTAATTTTTATAAGTTGTAATTTTGTTATTATATAATATTATTTAATTTTTTCTATTTTTTATGTCACTTTAAATTAAAAAAATATTTTAAATTAATAAAAAATTTATATATATATATATATATATATATATATATATATATATATATATTTTTTTTTTTTTGTTTATTTACTATATTTGAGAAATTTCATTTCTCTTTTGTGTTTTCTCTTCATTTTCCTCTAAACAAATAAAGGTTTAATGCATTTTTGAAAGTACAAACATGGACTCGTTGAGTAAATAAAAAAGTAAGAGGACTTAATTTTAAAAATGGATAATTTAAAAATCTGAAGATGTGCAATTGGGCTTGGGGATTGGACAGTGCAAGAGCAGCAGAAGAAGAAATGGAGAAGGCAGAAGGGAGCAAGAAGACGTGCTGCAAAAGGAAGATAAGCAAATCTGAAACCTCTTCCATTACCATGAACATACCATCTTTTCTCTCATATACTGGCAACCTTCTGCAAGCATGGAAACCGACCTAACTCTCTTCTCAAAGTCCCTTAAATTCTCTTCCCCTTTTCATCCTCTCTTTGCTCCCCAATCTTCTCAGTCCTCTCTCTCTCTCTCTCTCTATATATATATATATATTATACCTGTTTTATCTTAATTCACTAAAATATATATATTATACCTGTTTTATCTTAATTCACTAAAATTGTATCTTGGATAGCGGCGGTGTCCAGACACTGCTTGTTGGACCGCAAAGATTGTGGGGCCCGCTTCGCTATTGTCCTTGGAAATGAATGAACGAATTGCTTTGGATATTGAAATTGTGAAGTTTTTTTATCTCAGCTTTAAGGAGTTCCATTAGGAGAGTTTCAAGGGCTGCGTGAAATGCTCTTCTGGATTTGTCTCCGTTGGAAGGCTGTGGTTATTGGAGTTCTCTGCTCTACAGAAGCTTATGTGAGTATTTTAATTATGCTTCTTCAATTGGGTGCTATTTCAGATACACCCCCAAAGTTGTGGTTAAAGAATGTTCTTCTGTTTTTTATGTCTGAATCAAGGAATTATTAGGAATGATGTGGCTGTCAAAACTCAAACATGTCCAGTTATGATTGTCAATTCTGTACTCTCATCAGTGCAGTATGAGTAGCTGCATTTGTTTAGTCTAGTTGGTTTGGATGTCCTTTTCTTGGCAAATGGATCGTTAGGCTCTGTTTGGATGAGGGTGAAGGAGGGTAAAAAAAGGTAAAGAGGAAAATTAACTTATATGCCCTGTTTGGAATGAGCTAAATTCATAGAGGGTATGTAAGCAAGGGTAAGCCCTTGCCCTCAAATCTCAATTTTCTTTACGCCCATTTGGGGTGCTAGGAGGGATAAGGAGGGCAGGGTAAGGAGGAGGAGGGGAGGGTAGGTGAGAGTTATGATTATTTTGTTTCTTGCATATTTATATTTAATCTTACTTCACCTCATTTGCAAATATAAGGAATATATATTTCCCTATTTACCTTTTCATTAATTCAGCCTTTTTAAAATATGATTTTTTTTTATTATAATCTTCTTTATTTTTTCTTCTCCTTACCTTTCTTACCTTTCCATTTATTAACCTTCCTTCACCCTATCCAAACAAAGCCTATCCTGGTTGACCTTCATGTATTTAGAATGCTATGGACCATATCCTTTGATCCTTTCTTACCTTTCCATTGAGGACCATATCCTTGTTGACCTTCATGTTTTTAGAATGCTATGGTTAACGCATGAGAAATTGCCTACCCTACTCAATCCACTGAACTTTTGTTAAGCATTTAGAAATTGAAGTTTTGCCAATAAGCATCCCACATGTGGATGAGTGGTAAATTGCAGAAGAAGCAAAAGAAAGTTATGAGCAGTAGGACGTTGCTGTTTGTATCACTTAATTCATAGGAGGGTCAGTATTTCTGTCTGCTTCATTATCAAAAAAATGCTTATATGTTTATTAAATTCAAAGGCGGGAAAATATATTTGTAGCATGGTTTCCAAATCTTCTCCTTCCTACCTTGTTTCAGGTCCTCTCTCTCTATCCTCATCAGTTGGCTCTTGTGTTTCTCTATTTGCTTATTTTTATTTTGAACAACAATACTGGAAACCTTTCAGGTAACTGTAGCATCTTAGATAGGCAAGAGAAGACTATGAGTTTTTGTCTTAGAATATAGCACATATTTATCCCAAAAAAAAAAGTTTCCAATGAAGTTTAATTGATTGTCATTTTAGTACCTTTTTTCTGCTAATATTATTAAACCATATTTATTTGATGCTCATGTAGCATAAACAACAATTATGCTTTAATATTATTCATAATGACTCTTATATGGATAGCCACATGATCAGGGGTGAGCAAGAAATTTTTTTATAGGGGGCCAATATTTATAGATATAGAACATAATATCATTTTCTTAAAACAAAATTTTATATATCCAATGATCAATTCATTAAATTGTGAGCAGTTAGATTTCTTTTTCTATAAAAATGTAAATCAAGAGGAGCATGTATATATATATATATATATATATATATAATTTTAAGTTTTATAATTGATCATGGTATTTATTTAAATATAATATAATAAATTAAATATATAATGTTATTTATTAAATTATATCATATTATAGTAAAGATAATAGTTATCATATTGAACAATTATGATTACATAAATAAATCAATAGAAAAATATAAAGAGTGAGCAAAACTAACATTGATACTAAAAAAAAATATAGGACAACCTTTCTATCTCATTGATCTTATAATCTAGCATTGATGGTGAAAGAAGCAGCAGTTTATGCATGTGAAGCTGCAGGAATACCAAAAGCCAAAGTTGGAGGCTTAATGGCTTCTTAATAAGGTGATAAATCCTCCAATTGGAAGCAAAATTTATATTTATTGATTAGGTTAGTCCAGTTAATGTTTATTAGACTAAAGTTTCTATACTGGAGTGCCAATGGCTTAAGCATGTAATTTCTTGAATGAATGTCTATCCCTTGTGTTTGGATTTCTTGAACATTTGATGGTGAAATATTCTGTTCTACTATAATAACTTAATGTCCATTAGGATTGGATTTCTTCAGGTTCCTTTCTCTTCAACATTGGTTTATTTGTGCACTAAGGACAACAGAAGTGTAGCTTCTGTCAGGATAGAATTTAAAGAAGATAGACACCCTATCAATTTTTCATGATACAATATCTTTATTCTGTAACTAACATCTGCAACCTTGAGCAACCGGAAAAGGTCCCAAGGAATCTGTCTGAAGCTTTCTTTGTATTTTTGAAGAAGCTGTGGACAAAAGTACTTAGTCAAATGCTACTTTGTAACCCTTTGATATCCATTCCAGAGAGACACTTATGTATAGCCAATATTACAATTAACTATCTGTCAGAAGGCATTTTTAGGCTTTCAACTACTGCCATCCAATTTGCTCCTTTGCCATCTCTTTTGGTCCAAAGAAAGATTTTTGGTTGGAGTGAGGATAGTTTTAAAACTTTCATGTGACTTTACTGAGAGGCATCACCGTTTATTGTGAGAAGGCCCTCAACATCTATAGTTGAGGAGGATGACATTTTTAGTTTATTTGCAGAATCTCTGAACTATAAAGAATCATCTTATTCATTTCTTTCTCCTGTGTTTCAGAGTTTCATTTCTTGTCTGCCTATTACTTCAGGTGAATCAGACATCTTAAATTTCCTGGAGGAGGTAGGAAATGAATTGGGCATACCTATAATATATCAGTAGGATTTATGGGCATTAAGAACAGAGAAACAATAAAAAAGTAAGATGCATTTCTTCCTGAGAATTTAGATCCATTTTGCATTAGGATTTCCATTTTTTCCTCTATTGATGATATTATGAAGTGTGAAGAAGCATTCAAAGAGGGTTATACACATGCAGATGATTTTGGCTCTGGTGAACTTGCAAGATTATCCTTACACATCGCATTTGTAATTGAGTGGAACCTCCTTTTGAGTAAGTAAAATCTTATTAATTTCCTTTTTTTCCTTTCTTTTTCCTATTCTTTTGTAACGTTAGGTTGATGCCACAAAAATAGTGGAGTATAGTGCATCTTGGCTCACCAAAAGAATTTCAATACGATATCTTCTTCCTTACAGGAAATGCATACATGGCCACTCAAATTGCCAGTAAATAGTCTGCTGATTTTATTGGTTGATTGATAATAGGCAACTTTATTTAATGCACACTGATCCTGTAGTTATCTTTGGCTGAGATTCTGCCGAGGCAATTGATCCATGTGAGATGTCTAACAATCTTATTTGTTAAAAAGACAAATTGATACATCACTATGTTGGGCCACTCAATCAATGGAATTTGTTTCTTTGTAAAATGTGAGATGCCCCATGAACTGCAGCCAGTATTCTCAAGACCTGTGGCTGCTTTTAATCTTATTCTTGCTTTTATATTTTTAATTTATAATGATTGAAGTGAATATAAAAGAATTTAGAACATGAAACTTTCATGGATTCCGTTTTTCCAAACTTCCCATTTGCTTCACTTTTATTTGAAATATATGTTTCTGTCATTCTCAGGGTTTTGTAATACCCACAACTACATACATGCGTTGAAGTACAAGCGGTGTGTCTGTTATATGGTGGTTTATTGTCTGCTGACATTTGTTTTGTTTGCTTTATGATCATCAGCATCTCCCCCTGTGTCTTCCTTATATGACTTTTGGCTTTTTGTATTTTCTATTCAATTCTATTTTCACTGTTTCTTATTTTCCTTAATTAGCTCAAAAAATGTTTGTAGTTAGTGCATCAATTTCATCTCAATGCATTTTGGATCTCCTTAACGTAGATTCAAAAATCTTTTGGCAGATTGTAGCTAAAGCTAACACTCAAATCACATGCTTACTGACCTATGATCTGGACAAAAATTGTGTAATGAAGGAGTCTTGTCTGTGAGACATGGAGCATGGCTTTGGGCCAATGTCTCTAGAAAAGCTGACTCATGGGCATGCCTTTAAAATATTCAGATCTGTTTGGCATTGTAATTCCACCTGTCTTATAATTTTAATTTTTAAATTTTTTGTGGGGGATGCGAAATTGCCTTCTCACTTGCTTTTGAGAAAAGCAACAATTTGAGGCTCTTCTGAAAAGTAGGCCAAACCTGCTTTAGGAAATGAAGATGTGAATTCCAAAAGCATCTTGCGCCACCAGTCATGAGTCACAAAAAGCAGCTAGTCTTGTGTCAATAATCATCTAAATGATATTGGTTGGCACTAATGTGCTCTTGAGTTTACTTTGAACAATTGAAATATCATAGTTCTCTATGTTACAATGCATTTAGTAGAACTTTGCTTGGTTAAATTGAGCTGAGATTTGTATAGTTTCAGTGAAGATTTACTTACTGTTATTTGTTTGTTATTCTTGAAAATACTCCATTAGTGCACTTAATATGCATTAGAGTTTAACTTGGTAATACCTGTGTGCTATCATTGATAAAACCTGCAATTTGTGACATTTATAATCTGACCATATAGTGGAATTTGCTAAGTTCCACAATTTACCAAGATGTTAAAACTGACATTCCAAAATGGTTGGGAATGAGAATTAAATGACATGGAATGACATGGTTAATACAATTTTATTGAAATGAAATACACATTGGTGAGAGTTGTTAAAAGAGAGGGTTACCTCCTTTTGTGTAGCTTACCAATTGTTATTTAGCTTGTTAGGCCTCCTTTGAATTAAAAAGAAAAAGCCAAAAAAAAAAAAAAAAAGAAAGACATTGGTTAACTTCAGATTCAAAGATACATTGAAAGAGTATTTCTCACACGCTCTTTGATGTATTTTACTTGAATACATGTGGGCAGGATTTGCACATGTTGCACTTCAACGTTGGAGCCAGACCAGAGAAAAGGCCAATCATGCTTTGGTTGAGCCATTGTCTGGTCTTTTTAACGTGATTACTGTGAATCTGTTCCATGCTATGATTGAGTTAATGGGTGCTTTTGATCCTACCTTCAGGAAGGCGTGCTTTGCTGGAGCACCCTCTTTGCCATTTGGAAAGGAAGAATTGGCTTTATTTTAACCAGAAAACCATTTTCAATTATCTGATCAATAAAATTATTATGGAATCTGGGTTCTTGGAAGCCCTTAGGACGGATGGTGGAAGTGGCTATTGAAAAGAAAGATCCTTTTCAAAGGATGAGGTGACTTCATCTTCTTAATAATGAGAGAGAAACCATCCAAGGACATGACCAGAATACACCTCACATGGAAATTGAAAATTTTTTTTCCAGTATATGTTCAGCACCAAGACCTGTAAGAAGCTGTATTCTTGCAAATTAAACTTGTCAGTGGAGAATTAGAATATGGGGGGGATGAGTATCAAGACAATTCCTTGTGACACAGATTCAGGTAGATAAAGAATTTCTTAGTAAAGAATAAAGAGATTCATTCAAACTTTTTCTCTTGGCCATTCCTGTGGAGCGGCAACATTCTCTCTTCTCTCATGGATCTCCTTCCCGTAAGAAAGGAGAAGAAACAGAAAAGATGAAAAAATATAGAGCAGTTGTAAGGAGATAGAATGAAGCTAGAAGCGAAAACTGTAGCTGAATCGATCAAGGATTTAAGTATCCCTGAGATAAAAGAGGCTGTGCAGGAACAAAAGCTTATAAAGATGAGTACCGCAATCAGAGAGAGTCTCAAATCAATTGTTAGTTGATAGGCTGGGTCTGGGGAAACACGTCTGAGCCCATATCGACGCCATGCCATGCCAAAATCCAAAAAACTTTCTTTACCATTTCTATGTACATAAATGTTTACTCCCTCGTCTATCTAGAGAGCATTTTTCACTTTTGTAAACTTATGTTTCGCTTGATAAGACGTTGGATAAGTTATATTGAAATAGAACAATTTATTATAATATATTTTTTTAATGTCTCCTATTGAACTAGACATTTTAGATTTAGTATGACTTACCCACTAGACAGGTCCAAATCCACCTATTCCAAGAAGATTAGTGGGATGAAAATTTTTAGTTGCCTTCTTCAATGTGTGCAGGTCAAAGTAGCTTATGGTCAGAAGGTAACACTCCAACAAATCAGCAGAAGCTGCATTAAGGTATAAAAAATTTCAACTTTAGATGGCTTATTATGTTAAACACTCAATTGTATTACCTTTCTGCCTTTTATTTCTTCTTAGTACAAACTTCGTTGTCTCTAAAGGTTTGACAAATTTCCAAAACAATATGTTAAGGATCAGTAATGTAATGAGAACAATCATCCCTCCAAAAGAAAAAGAATACAACGAAGGTTTCATTTGTTTTATGAAAAATATTTTTCATATTTTTTTTGTATTTGACATCCTTAATAAATAAATTAATAGAAAAGATATTATTTTTTAAACTTTGATAATTTTTTAAATTTTGATAATTTTATCAAAATATAAAATTACTTATATATACATATATAACTAATTTAATATTATAATTAAATAATTAAAAATATTTTTATGAAAAAATATTTTTAAAAAATAATTTTCATAAAAAATACAAGTCATTTTTTATAGAAAGAAATTCAATCAAAGATTTGTGGTGGAGATGTCGAGCTCTGCATCCGAAGCTTGGCTGGATGTGGAGAGGATCACTGCATGCGTTTGATTATTTACATTGCAGTGGTCATTTAAAGGAACATTAATCACCATATAAATTGAGCCAAATCACAGACATATTCCACTTCCACCCCAAGCAACATTCATCTCCCATAAGCTTTCCCCATTCAAATATCGTGTATAGAAAGTCTAAGAATGGCTCTAGTACCTGCTTTGTATGATTTGGCTTTCAATACATTCATATTAGTCGAGATTATCAGTGTTTTACCTTAGATTTCTCTACTTCAATTGATTAATTAAACACCCAAATTTTGTTTAGCTTTTAGAGTATTAAATTGTTATTTGAGTTAATTTTATTATCCATAACAAAAATATATTTTGTTTCGCTTCCTTATTGCGAAATTTAAATTTTCTTAAATTAATTTTGATATTTAGTTATAATTTATGGTGGAAAAAATTTTAAAAAATAAATTATGGAATATTAAATCTATTTTTTTTAAATTTATTTTTTATCTACAATAAAAAGTATCGACTTTTTTCTTTAATAAAATTTAAATTTACTTACGTTAATTTTAAATTTTAGATATAATTACTCTAATTTTAAAAATTTAGTCTTTTTTGATTTTTTTCGTTTGATTTATTAAGAAAGCTACTCCATCCTCCAATGGCATTTACATTCCTGTAGAATATAGATACTGACAGATGCTGTGCAATCGGTACTTTTGTCCCTTGAACGTTAAGAGCTCCTTCAGACCCAAACCCCGTCTCATCATCAGATCAATATTGGGTATCTCTCACTCTCACACAATGGAATTGGACGAAAACAACAAATACAAGAGCTCTCTGGATTTCCTCACTCAAAAACCCTACACTCCTCCTTCCTGGGCTTCCCATCTCAATCCCATTCCTCCTCACCGCTTCTCTCTTGGTCATCTTCCTACTCCTATTCATCCATGGAAGCTTCCTAATTTGCCCAATGGCACTGAGCTTTGGTTGAAGGTAATACATGACGAATTTTTATTTTAGTTTTAATTTTATCAACTTTTGATATATTTCTCTTGATTTTATATAGCGCGATGATCTATCGGGCATGCAATTGAGTGGTAACAAAGTCAGAAAGTTGGAATTTTTGATGGCCGATGCAGTGGCTAATGGCGCTGACTGTATCATTACCATTGGAGGCATTCAAAGCAACCACTGCCGTGCCACTGCTGTTGCTGCCAAGTACCTTAATCTTGACTGTTATCTTATACTTCGCACTTCCAAGGTCATTTCTTCTACCATTTTTTTTTTCACGTCTATTATTTATTATTTATATATTTATTTATGGGTCGTTAAAGTGAAACCTATTCCCACTTGCAAATTAAGGCTTGTTTTACCATTTGAACCAACCCCAGTTGGTATTTGTTATCATTATTGTTTCCGTTGTTTTTTTGAGAATTTTTTTGGATGAGTTGCAGGTTCTTGTGGATCAAGATCCTGGATTGACGGGCAATCTCTTGGTTGAACGTCTGATTGGAGCTCATGTTCAACTTATTTCAAAAGAAGAATATGCACAAATTGGGAGTGTGGTTTGTCGTTGCTTCTTAATTTACCACTTATTCTGCATGCAAGCATTTCATATTATCATCATGTGCCTCTACTTAGCTTTTCTGTGAGCTTTGTGTTTTTCTTTTGCTGCTATTACCTTCTGAACCTTGATATATCAATGAGTTATTTGCATTGCTGCCTTGTAACCCAGGCCAGATTTTAATTTTGGTAGTTGACTTTTATTTTATTTATTTCTGGTATCAAAGTGCTTAGGGGGATACAAGGTGATGATGCTAGGTTTCATATTTCACTGTCAGAGGTCAGTTGTAATTTGAGCAGTGTTGTTAAGATGAGATTTTTCAGAAGATATTGGACTAAAGTGTTTTTCTATCTCTATTATTTTGCAGGCAATTTTAACCTTTTTTCGGTTGTGCACATGCCTGAGTCTGTATTTCTTGTGCTTTAATTCTTTTCTTTGTTCTGTTCAACTCTCTGATTGCTGGTGCTGAGCATCACTCCATTAAATCAGTTCATCCGTTGCTAAATCTTTGTTCCATTAAACTTTCATATAACCTTGGTTTGGAATTGAGGATCATCAGCTAGAGCTTTTAATGGAACCAATTTAATTGATGTTCAACAGGATGATAAACTCTTATTTTTGGCAGTTCATTTTTTCTGTTGGTTTCTATTGTATTTTTCCTTATCTTTTTCGAAGGGATCTTTTATCTTGCTCTCTTCCTAGTAATTTCTTTCTTCAGCTTGTTTAACCTATTTTCCGATCCTTGTGTTGTATAAATTTTCTAGCCTTAGAGGTTATACTGTTATTCATGATACCATTCATTGCAACAATTACCCTTCTCTATAATTGTACTCGTGGAAGGCATACTTGAGGCACAAACTGCTTAAGTCAAGTGGGAAGCACACACATAGGCTTGCCTTGATAATATTTAATTTTACATCTGTTTTTCTTTTCTTTCTTAAAATGTTACTTCATCTAAAATTCTCTACCATTGCTTCCGCTATGTTTGTGAGCTTGCTATTCTTTCATGCATAACAAATCAAATTAAAACAACAAAAGAAAGAAGCCTGTAATAGATAAGAAATTGAGAACATTCTACACAAAGGGGAGGAAAAGAACTGCTGTTAGGGTTTCTCTGCACAGAAACAGGTCCATTAGCTCTCTCTTTCTATATTGTTCTGCTTCACTACTCTTCTTCGCTCGATCAATTTTCCTTTTCTTTTCTTCTAGCTCCTCTTGGTTCTCTTCACATCTTTGTCTTTCCCTTTTTCTTCCTTCCCTGTCTATTATTCTCCTTCACATAATCCAAAAAAATAATTACCTGAGACTCCCTTATCTACATTCTATCTTTTCTGCTTCTCAGTCCTCATTTTTCTTATTCTTTTCATGCCTGTTGTTCTCCTCCTTTTCTAGATGCCTCTTAGTCTCGTTTTTCTCATTGTTTGCGCCAAATTTTTCTACAAGAACCTGCTGCAAACTATTCTAGCTTTCATGATGAGTAGTTGTCTTGGAGCTGTTTTAAGGATTGTTGCTATTTACTAGGAATGTAAGATCATAGTTTTAAGATTTTCTTTAACATCCTTTTTTTTCCCTAAAAATATCGATATTGAGATTCTAATTATTTTATGTTATGAGTGTGACTAGTTTTCTTATAAGCATTAGTCATCTTTTTGTGTGCTTGTGCATGTGTGTGTAACTTATCTCTCTTAGTTATGTGTTTTTTGCCTTGCATCTTGGCTTTATGATCCTTTGAACCTTATTACACCTTTTTCCTTTAATAAAATATGCTTGTAAGTGAAGTTTGTAGTCATATTCAAAGCCATTTATGAAGAAGGATATTTAAAGAGAGTAAGATATTTTCTGCTTAGACCTCCTCTATTATTAGATGAGATTGTACCCCACTAACCCCATGTTTGGATATGGGGAAAGTGGTAGGGAAGCAAAATAAGTTGTGGAAAATAAGGGAGAATTCTCACTTTCCTTTGTTTGGAAAGGGAAGGGAAAATAGGAGGAAGGAAAATAATAATTATTTTACCCTATTTATTTTCTCTCCAATTGGGAGAGAAAATAATAAAAGAGGAGGAATTGTGCATTGAAATTTGTGCAATTATATATATAGTATTTATTTAATTTTTTATTTGTGTCCTTATTAAGTAAAATGGTAAATACAATTTATAAAGTAAGGGTAAAATAGTAATTTTAACTATTTTTTCTTTCACTCATTCTCTTTTCAAGCAAGGGAAAATAAATTTATTTTCCTTTCATCCAAACACAAAAGGAGAAACTAAAGGAGATAAAATAAAAATATTTTCCTTATGTTATTTTCCTTCCCTTCCCATACATTATCCAAACAGAGCGTAAATGATGGTCACATTCCTCACACCTGAATGAATATTTTCTTATCTTGTTTGGGACTCGACAATGTGTTGTTTTGACAAGAAAGAGACATGCAATTATATGCTATATTTTGTTCTTTGAACTTTGTTTCAGAGGTGCACGTGACTGTACTCCCAGATTATGATTTTTGGGGGTTGCAGAATGTGAAATACTTTTTTTAGAATGTAACACATTGTATGTATCCATCATTTAGCTTATTTTCAAGTTCTGTAAACTGTTATTTTCCTTTGCTTTGAAGTAGTCTCTAACATTCCTTTTAAATGGTTACATTAAAATTATGGTTGTCAAATGTTCTGGATGGTTCTACCAATATTTTATTTCACAAATTCTGTTGTGTTTCTCCCCATGCAACCTCCCTCCCTTTCTTCACTTGAATTGGTACCTGCATGTGTTTTTAGATCATATTTAATTGATAGGTTTCATTGTCTTTGTTCAACCTTTGTTGTCAGACTCTCACTAATATCTTAAAAGAAAAGTTGCTGAAGGAAGGGAGAAAACCATATGTTATTCCCGTTGGTGGATCAAACCCCATAGGAACTTGGTGAGTTCAAGTGAATAATTTATATCTTGTTTGATATGTCAGTTTTAGGTTTGCAATTGCATTATTCATCCTCATAAACTGATCAGTATTTCATCATGTGAGACTGGTTAAGCTGTATTCTATATCAATCCTCTGGAGTGTCTCAAAATATTTCTGATGCAAGGATCCAAAATGCTCCAAAACAAAATACATTTACCAAGTCAACAAAAATCAGCTTTTTTATGTGACTCTGAAATCCTTTTAATTATCTGATGTATAAATAGAGTTGCCGAGGTGATATTTACAGGTTGCAATTCTATTCTTTAATCAAGCCATTGGAAAAGAATGTTGAAATTTGATTTGGAAATGATGAACAACTGTAGGAGAAAGTACAAAAATTCTTGTAGAGGGAAAGAAATCCTCAGGTTTGAGGGTTGGTGGAAAATTGTGTTTAGATTCAAAGATTTGAGGTAGTTAAGTAAGAGGAAAAGAGATACATAGCAAAAAGTGAAGAGAGGTGGGGTTAGTTGTGTTGCATTTTGTTTTTGTTTATCACAATATCTAATGTTAGGGAGAAGAAGGGAAAAAGCTACAGAGAAATATTTGGAAAGATGGAATAGAGAGGAAAACATACTGAGCAACTTGCAAAGGCAAGTTTATAGGCTCAGAGGTCAGAGCACAGAGCCTTTCCCATTCCACTTCCTTTATCAAGGATCCAACTGCTAAAGGCAAGGTACCTTGCACCAGTTGCACTTAGGTAGCATCCATTTTCAGTACTAAATAATCTAACATTTATAATAAAAAAAATGTTGAAATATAGAATGAATTGATATAAATTAATATAAACATAGACAAGGCCTCACTGCAGTCATTGCTGTGTCACTGCCACTTTCTCTCCCTTCTCTTCATTTTTCTCTCCTTCCTTCGCAATTATTAAGAGCAGTGTATCTCTGCAGTCCTTTGAAAGCACTCAACTATTTAGCGAAGCGGTTGATGTAACTACTTTAGTTGTGTACTGTTTTAGACTCTTACATATTATTGTACTGATCTCTTATAGCTGATTATGACGATTCATTCATGAATATAAATATGGGACATTTCCATCTAGGGGGTTGTAATTCACTCCCTCTTCATAATAGCCACTTGAAGAGATTGGCTTATCTTCATATGGCCTTAACTGAAAGTCTCCCAACATTCAATTGCTTCCTCTGATGTTGGCCAACTTAAGAAAATGTTGATCAATATTTGCATCTATATTATCTGTCATTGTAGAGAACAAATACAAGAAGTATGCAAGAAGTTTGGTACGAAATGGAAGGAGATAGGTCTGCTATTCCTTCAACAAGTTTGGGCCATGACCCTAGATTCACCCCTGTAGAGAAGGAAAGAGTTGATTATACTATTTTTTCTTCTCTCAATGGGAAAGGTTTCCCTAATAATGTATTGGGCATTTCTTCGTGAAATACTTTCCTGATATGGCCTTTTCTTCAAGCTTGATTGGCTAGGCTTTTTCTTCAATTTTATTTTCATATCTGCTCAAACCAAGCCAAAAACCACCCTTTTAGGGAAATTTATTATGTATTTGTGTGCTTTTGTACTGTGCACCTTGCTTCTTTTGTTATTTTTTAAGATCAAAGTTCTCTAGTTTTTTATTTGCTAGTTTATTTTAATTGTTTTGTCTTTTCTATATCATTATATTAATAATCTAATTTATATGTTTGAATTCCATTCAGGGGTTATATTGAAGCAATAAGGGAAATTGAGCAACAAGTTCAGGCTAGTTCTGGCAGATTAAAATTTGATGATATTGTTGTAGCATGTGGCAGGTTCTTATCTACACTGTCTCTTAAATTTTGAAAGTATGCTGTTTCTTTTCTATTTCCTTCCTCTATCTTGGATGTCAGCAAGTTATATTTCTAGGATGGACTTTGAGTAATTTAAATACTAAGAATAGGTAGAACTCAAATACACAATTATTAGCAGATTTTCAGATCTGATTGCTGTGAATATAAGGAATAAGGTAAAATCTTCTACACTTCAGAGAGGCATAACTGCTGAAACTTTTATTGATTGAAATTTGAAATTTGAAATGCACAATACGCACTTTAAGACCAAGAAAAGTTGAAAATTGAGACTTGAACATCATAAATCACAAGTCTTTCCTACTTCCCTTGAGAATTAGTAAAGAGAGAATTTAAATTCATATTGTTACCCCTTGTGTTCTCATTTAGGTGGGAAGATGAACCTCTTGAAATTGATGGTTAAACACCGCTTGACTTACTTCTTTTTCTTTTGTTAATTTGAAAAAGGGATTCCTAGTGAGAGGCTTTAAACTCTCATTTTGAGAGATATTACTCTATTGATACAAGTTAATAATTTAACCATGATGATTTTGATGTCTTGCACATGAATTTATTGAATGAGATCTAAGTTTATGTATGACATATGGACTTCAACTACTTATGAATGTCGGATAACAATCATGGCATTTAGTCATCAGAATGTTATCAATCTATACGTATAATGCAGAAAGAATCCCTTTCCAGCAAATTATAAAATTAATATTGTAATTTTTTTGGGTGTTGATTCAAGTGGAGGAACGATTGCTGGTCTGTCACTAGGATCATGTTTCGGTGCTTTGAAGGCAAAAGTATGTCTTCTGTTTTTCAAAATTCAGTTTCTGTCTTTTACATGTCAATTAACTCTACTCCCATATTCTTATATTATAGGTTCATGCGTTCTCTGTCTGTGATGACCCTGATTACTTTTATGACTTTGTTCAAGCCCTTATTGAGGGACTCAAAGCAGGCGTTAACTCACGTGACATTGTACACATTCAAAATGTGAGTGTTTCATCACACTAGCAGAGAATCCTTTCTTTATCTCCCCTTTTGGTGTCATGATATTGGTATGTGAAAATACTGTAATGCTAAGTTAGAGTCCGCATGTTGTTGCACATAGATGATGGATGGAGATCGTGCTACTAGAGCAGACAGATTGTGGCTCACTGGCCATAGACATATCCATGAAAGAGAGCTGCTTGCCTTTTCACTCTTAGAGAGAGAGAGAGAGAGAGAGAGAGAGAGAGAGAGAGAGAGAGACCGCAAGTTTGAATTGTGTTCAATTTGTGCATGTCATTGCATTCCTACACCTGTAAGACGATATTTATGTTAAGACGATATTTATGTGTTGACATTGTGCTTAAAAATCATCTAGTTTCTCTGTCTAAGAAATTTATGGTTGAAATGGTTAATTCAATTATCATTCCATTTTGTTAAACTTCAGGAGTGAAAGTTTTAATCATGTTGCAGAAGTTCCATGGATTGTGATCATCCAATAAACCACTGGCATGCTTAGTATAATGCTTCCATGGAATGTGTCTGCAATTGATTTTGACTATGGAACATGAAGTAATCCTATTCTTGTCCGTCATTTTCTTACCTCCTGTAGGCCAAAGGTCTGGGCTATGCAATGAATGCCTCTGATGAGCTTCAGTTTGTCCAGGAAGTTGCTACAGCTACTGGTGTTGTTCTAGATCCTGTTTACAGGTAAGGTAGCACATTCTATCATAACTCCCAAGTTTTTCCGTCACATTCCTGTAATTCATTCTGCAATAGTTAGCATGATTTTGTATCGTACTGTGACAAGTCAATTGAGGTTGTGAATGCTGAATGGTTAGTCATCTATGCGATACAATCCAAGGTATTAGCATTAACAAGGACCATTACTGGTATCTGGTAGCCTACTAGAAGAGAGAATGTAATGGTTAAATGGCTTACGTCAAATTTAATCTAGATACTTAGCATGGTCGTGATTTTAACACCAAATCAGCTAGGCATTCATTTTCTTGATCATAAAGTCTGAAAGTCCCCTTGAGTTTAACAGTTAATTTAATCTTTGTAGTGGGAAAGCAGCTTATGGAATGATGAAAGACATGAAAGAGAATCCAAAGAAGTGGGAGGGAAGAAAGATCCTATTCATACACACCGGTGGGCTTCTTGGATTGTATGACAAGGTAGACCAGATGGCTTCATTGGTGAAAAACTGGTCTCGAATGGATGTTGATGAGTCAGTTCCAAGGAACGATGGAATTGGAAAAATGTTCTAGAGAAAGAAAGCCAGCTTTGTATATAATACTATCTTGTCTCTTATTGGTGCATTAAAACTATGTGCTTATTTTTATCTATTCTCTGGTTCATCATAAGATTGTATCTATATAAATATAGTATAATAAAGCTGGTTTTCAAAATAATTTCACGTAAAGCGACGATTAGCATTTTATTCATTTGCCACCTCTCTCTCTCTCTCTCTCTCTCTCTCTTATATATATATTTTCATTTATCCATTGTGTCCCTCGTCAATCCCCATCTCATTTATCCTCTTATTATTTTAGTGCTCTTCCTCCTTATTAGATGTACTATTTAACATCAATATAATTTACCTTGTGTTTTTTGGAGTCGATCATCTATTATAAATTAAAATTAAATGTTATGTGAAACTAATTACTAACCAAAATACAAATCTATAAGTCAAATTTTTATTGTTCATTATAATTGTAAAATCCACATAATTTCTTATGATGAAAAGAAATTCTAGAAAATAGTTATATTATAATTGACACTAGAAAACTAAGAATCATAGTAATTAGCTATATAAATGAAAGTCACATTTTCATTGTCTAAAATAATTATAAAATCATATACTTAATTTCTTATAATAGAAAAATTATGACAATAATTATAATTTAATTAATAATAAAAAAAATTTAACAGTTATATAAATTAATATCATATATCAAATTAACCACTTTCGAATATAATACAAATAGAAGATATAATGTCTAATCAAAATTTTCTCTTTTAACCTATCAAATGATATTTTAGTAACTAAAGTATTACAAGAAAATGAAAAATATTTTACACAAATCACTAAAATAATTTTCATCTTACAAAAATTTATTTATAAACATTTTGTTGACATCTTATTCTTTATTTTTTATATATTCATTTTCAATTTATATTTATTTTCTTTATATTTTCATGTTCTTGTAACAAATATATATATATATCGGGAATGAAGGGAGAATAATGGGATGGAAAAAAAAATATATTGTTGAATTTAATAATGATAAATTTTCCTGATTTTGTTGATTAGATTAATTTTTTATTTAAATTTAAATATTATTCAATTAAAGAATAATAAATCTTAGGAGAGTTTTTCTCTGTATCTTTTTGTAAATAGTTTTCTACTATTAAAAAGATAATAAAAAATAAATTTCTAAATTAAGTGAAATCCTATTTTCTAGTAATTTCCTAAATTGTTGATTATATTTTAATTTGGAATTAATTAATTGTAAAAAATTATATAATTTTTTAAACTATTTTCTATATTTTTCTCAAACAATCATAATATAAAAATTAAAATTCATTATTAACAATCTATTTTGTAAGGTATAATTTTAAATTTTAAATTCTTTCAATAATTTTATTATTTTCTAATTGTTATTTTTCTTATCACCTTTATTAGCATTATATTTTAATTATTATAATTTAGATTTGAGTCAAATTCAAACAATTATTATGAAACATGAAATATTTTAATTAGATGAATAAATGTGTCTTGATGGTAAATGTTTAATATATAGTTTTTGTTGTTTATTCTTTTTTATTTGATAAATTTAATAAAATAATGACTACCTTATTTTTAATGCTCATGTAATTACTACAAGAAATGTTAGATTCAACGGTAATGATTTTTATTATTAAATATATAAAATTTATTGTTATAAATTTACAGTAACAATATATAAATTTTACATGTTACTGTGACTATGGGTATTTTATAATAAAATTGTGATTGTTGTAAAAAAAATATTATTATTATTTTTGCCAAAAATTTTTAGTGACAATAACAATTGTTGCCATATATTTTTTTATGTATTATTAGTATCAATTATTTATATTGCTGCTTAATATTAATTTTATAAGCAATAAAATTAATATTGCTACAAAATTTTTATTACTAATTCTAATATTTATTTTTTTATAAGTATAATTTTACCCTTTATTATAGTGAATATATAGTAATTTAAATAAATTATGTTAATAACAAGATTTTTCAAATCAAATGCACTAAAATAATTTTGAAAGATCTTTGAACTAAGCAACAGTTTTATTAAGGCATATTTATTTATCCTATATTCCCATATTTTCTACCTAATAATCCTTTTAAGTTTTGAAGTTTTGAATTATTATAAATAAATTTTTCACATAAATGTTTAATTAAATAAATCATATGTTTTATTGTTATTTTATTTTTAATAAATTAATTTATATATTTTATAATTAAATTAAAATTCAATAATTTATTCAATTATACTTATTGTCAAAATAATATATACTTATAAAAACTAAAATTAAATAATGTAATTTAAGTATTATTAAATTTATTAATGTTATTTTTTAGTTTAGTAATAAATTTAAATAAATTAAAAATATTCATATTGTAAATAAAACTTATAATTTTAATAAAAAATTACTAATTAAATTATAAAAATGTACTTACGTTTTTAATAGAACTAGTTAAATATAAATGTAGAAAATCTTATATAACTATATCTTCATTCAATTAAATAAGATATCGATAATGATTAAAGCTTAATCTATTAATTTAGTAGATGGAATTCTCGATATCATTTATCTCTATTTGACTCAAGACAATGCATTACACTATATCATTTGTTCATTACTAAGGGTTTGTATGATATTATTATATGAGTTATGACTGAGAAAATATTATTTTAAATATATTTATATTAAATTTAATATATTTTAATTAAAAAATTTTAAAATAATAAAACATTTTTAAAATGGAGATTTCAATTTTAATGTTAAATAAGTTTTAAATTTAGAAAAAAAAATATTTTAATAAATAATTAAGTAAAATTAGTTAACATATTAAAGCACATAAAGTCATGTAATGTTACAAATATATTAATCATCTTGTCTGAATTAGTACAATTTTTATTTTTTAGAAATCACCTAGTATCTTAAATATACTAATTCGACTAATTTGAATTCATATTGGACAGGCTCACGAAGAGTGGTAAAGCGCTCCATTCCAAATTTTAAAAGTACTTCATATCTAAAGTTTAAGTCCGAGATTATTAATTAAAGAAGAAAGGACCTTATCATTTTATCTTACTTTAAAAAAATTAATTTAATTCAAAATTTAATCATTTAATATATTTAGATTTGAATCTCCACTGTCCAACACAGTTAAAGAACCTTAACCAAAAGTAGACCTGTGTAGGGGTGAACAGATTTCAGTTCAAATTGAAAAATCAAATCAAATCTAATCAATTCAATTCAATCAGTTCGGTTTTAAAATTCAATCGGTTAGGTTCGGTTTTATATTATAAAAATTTCGGTTATTTCGGTTCGATTCGGTTTTAAAGAGAAAAAATCAATTAAATCGAAGCGAACTGAATAGTAATTTTATATATTCAAATCGAATCAAATCAAGCCGATTTGATTTATTTTTATAGGAAATTATAAATTATATTTAATTATATATATATAAATTGTTTAATTTCATTAATTAATAGTTATTAGGTTTAAATCAAAATTAAAATTAGATCAAATAACTTAAAAATTAAGTCTAAATTAAAAAATTAATTAAAAATTAAAACTAATCGATTTGAATCCAATCAAATTGAAATGAATTAAATCAAAATAAAATAATTCGATTCAATTTAATTTTTTATTTATTTTAATTTAATCTGATTTTTAGAATATATGATTTAATTTTGATTCGATTTGGATGAAATGCTCATTTCTACACCTGTGTGCGCGAAGGACGGCATCCTGTGTGCGGGACATGGACATGCGTCCATCACTTCGATCCTTTTCATTTGAACGAAACTCTTGCATAATTGATGACTCCCTTATCCTTTCCTATGGCTTTCCCTCGTTGTTATCCGTTCATTATTTTATTAAAATATCTTGCCGATTTGTCTGGAAATTTGGAATTTTATTTCTTTATTTATAATAATGAGTTTTGTTAGAGTAATATTGTACCATTATTAAATTTAACTTCCAATTTTAATTAAAAAATGTACACTATCTATATTTATTTATTGATAATTCAGGCTATAATAAGATATGCTAGCCAATAAATATATTAGTGATAGAGAAAAATAAAGGAGCAATTAGAGAGTGATAAGGCAATTGGCATAGTTGATTATTAGCTCTTAATGTTTATTTAAATTAGTTGATTAAATAACGAATTAAATTAAAAGAAATGTTATATGAATTTAGCGTATCATGTGATTGTAGACAAATTTAATAATATCACAATATATTATCTATAATTTAAAGATAATTATAAATAATTGATAAATTTATCTATTATTATTTTAATATAAAAACATATAATTAAATTAAAATGTATTTGATTTATCTTATAAAAATAAAATTATAATGCTTATAAGATAATTTAAATTTATAAATATTTAAAATTTTAAACAATCTCTTGTTTAGTTAAATAAACATATTTTTAATATATAAACTAATATATTAAAATTAATTTATAAGATATTATCATTATTAATTTAATATATTAATAATTCATTTATTCAATTTAATAATAATTTAATATTAATATTAATTTATAAAATTATTATTTATATAATATAAATTTAATATTTATTAAATATTATTAACAATAAATAATATTTCAATTAGATGGAAGTTAAATTTCAAACCCTTAATCCTTACTTTCACTCATTCTCAGATGGAATTGAATCTGAAAACCTTTGCTTGGGAGGATGCTTCATCTCTCTCAGTAAAGATGTTATAGAATGAACTATCTAGGAGCAGTTCCTACGTAATTTTCCTTATTTTTATTGTATTAATTGAAAATTATTAAAAATTAATTTTAAGTAAAGTGAATATATTTTAAATCATAAAAATTTAAAATAATTAAACAATTTTTTTAACTAATATCCTTTAAAATGCATAAAATAATGCAGATAAGATTGAATCACACACACATATATATATATATATATATATATATATATATAAACCTATATCTATATAATAATGGTCTGTTTAATGATACAAATACAAAACCCTTAATACAATTCACATGGAGCTGCAAATTAATGTGTCTAACGATTTAACAGATTAAAATGATGAAATATTGATGCGTTTTGTCATTTTGAATTCCAATATCCGACTCTAGAAGCGATTATTAAAAATATAAAAAATGTGGAAAAATAAAAATATAAAAAAAAAAAAGATAAAAGAAAAAATTTTTAAAGGAGGAAAGGAAGGATTGACAGTAATAAGAAGCAATCTCTCCCTTAAACTTGATTGTGAGTTCATAGAGTTTCTATAAATAGAGAATTTTAGAGTTTTAGAAAGAGAAGTTATTATATTTTATGTGTATTAACAATATACATATGTTTTAGACTAAGAGAATGAATTCAATAATATTAATTTAATTAATATTATAATAATTAATACGTTTTCTTACCACGGTTGCTTACTAATTAAAATTAATTTAAAAAATTATTATTTAATTTCTCTATTTTAATAAATAAATCACTTACTTTCTGTATTGAAAAAAAATATTTTGGTGTTGTTACGTAAGGATATAAAATTATGGTAAGTGATAATTATTTATAAAATATAGTTTTTTTTTTTAATTTTTTTAATTTTATTTTTTATTAATTAATTATTTGATTGATTTAAATTATAATTAAATAATCAATATCATATTATACATACATATATGTATAATTTTTTTTTTCACTATTTTAATACTTTTTAGATTATTAATATTACTTTTTAGAATAATGTTAATATTATTAAATAAAGATAATATAATTCTTTGTTATATTAAAAAAAATAAAACAAAGTTATATTTTAAAATGATGAAAATATTTAAATAATTTAATCAACTTTAAACTATTATATATTTTAATTAATATTTTTATTATATTTTCATATTTTTTATTTTTATTATGAAATTTTTATTAAAAAATTTGAAGAAAAAACTTTAATTTATATCAAAATAATAAAAATAAAATATAAAATAATTAAGAATTAATTTAAAACATTATTATATTTTTACATATTAAATTTAAAAAATATAGAAATTAAAATTATTATTAACAATGTATAAAAAAAAGGAAAATTTTCTTGTAAATATAATAAAACTAAGCATTAATATAGGTTCATACTATTACGCTACAAAGCCTTCTATTATTGTCAAATTAACTCTTTATATTAATGACACTTGATATGATAATAGAGCCAAACCAAAAGTTAACAAATCTATCTGTATTCAAGGTGGAACTTATAATGGTTGCATTATAAAATTTATTTTATATGTTATAATTTAAATAAAATTTTAAAATAAGAATTAATATGCATAACAATTTAAAAATTAGATAATAATTTTAAAATAAAAAATATGCATAACAATTTAAAAAAATTAAATGATTTTCTATTAATCAAATATTCACACTTGGTAAGAAATTTCATCTCGTAAGTTCCAGCCAACAGTGATGAGGTTGATGTGGCAGGCAATGGAGCCTGGACCGCACCACGTGTCTATCGGTTCATCATCATGTCGATGAGCCTTCACTTTTGGAAAGCAACTCATCATTAGCCTCTTCCACCACCATCAGTAACAGTTGCTTCTTCTTTATATATCTTGTCTTCTCAGGAATACTTGTGCATATTAATCCACTCCTCATTCTCATAAGAATAACTCAACAAGGATGGTCATCGCTAGCACCATTGCTGCCGACTCCGATGCGCTTCTGCACTCCACTTTTGCTTCCAGATATGTTCGCGCTCCTGTTCCAAGGTACCCTTCATTATTTTCACTTTCTTCCTTCCAATAATTTCCTCTTCTCAGTCTTATAATATATATGCAGGTTTAAGATGCCAGAGAAGTCGATGCCCAAGGAAGCAGCGTATCAGGTGATCAATGATGAGCTGATGCTGGATGGGAATCCAAGGCTTAACTTGGCTTCTTTTGTCACCACTTGGATGGAGCCTGAGTGCAATGATCTTATTATGGCTTCTATGAACAAGAATTATGTTGATATGGATGAGTACCCTGTTACCACTGAGCTCCAGGTTTATTTATTTAGACCTTTTTTTATTCATTCTGTAATTATTTATTATGTACACTAAACAGTATAGAAATTTTTTTTCTTTTTGTTGTGTGAAAGTGAAATGGGTCAAGCTGCCCAAGAATCAACTCCAGTAGCCAAACCAACAATCAAATAAGAATAAATGAAAATGAAGCATGTGTATTTTGTGTACAAATGTTTTCCTATATTTAAACTAAAGTTCTATTGGCTTATTGCTTTGTTTGTTGCAAACTTGAGTTTCACTTTGCAAATATGATTGGAGTTCTGCACATGTCTCAGTCGAAACACGTTCACTACTATTTTTACTTGTAAATTATGTAATTGAGAATATCTATTTGGGAAGTTTTGGTTTCTGTGTAATGTAAATGTTCCTTCCCCCTACTCCTTGTGTATGCATGTGTTTAATCTGAAATATCTATGACAAAGATCATGCCATTTGTGTAAAGAATTGTTGCCAGCTTTGTAATAGCCATGGTCACAATCCCTTATTTTTTTGGTTATTTAAAGAAGTTGATATACCTATAGTTATGGGGTAATACACAGTCTGAGAAAAGAGAAACGGTGGCAGGGCCTTAATCCAACAAAAGTAATTCTGGCAAAATTTCTTCTTTCTGAGTTTTCATTATGTGATAAATTTTATTGCAATTAGTAATTTTATGGGCAAGGCTTAATTTCTTTGAAGATACGAGATCTGTTCGTCGCATTGTAATTTTGGCCCTGCAGAATCGGTGTGTGAATATGATAGCTCACCTGCTCCATGCTCCTGTTGGAGATGATGAAACTGCAATCGGCGTGGGGACTGTGGGATCATCAGAGGCAATAATGCTGGCTGGATTAGCTTTTAAAAGGAAGTGGCAGAACAAGAGAAAGGCAGAGGGCAAACCATATGATAAGCCCAACATTGTGACTGGAGCTAATGTGCAAGTGAGTTTTAAATTGTTTTTCGACTTGTTATTCTGCTTAGTTTTAGAAGTGCAATCTGGTTATGCATAGAGAGAGAGAGAGAGAGAGAGAAAGAGAGAGAGAGTTTTGAAGTTAAGACATTGATTGACAGGTTTTTCCATATATTGCAGTAGTGATGCTACCAGTAGCATTTTTTCCTGCAAGCAACATAAAATATTTTCTTGGTGAGCTCATTTCAGTGTTTCCATTTTGTAATGTTTACCTTTATGTCTACCATTAGGTTCACCATTTTTCTACTAAACTTCACTTCATCTGGTTCAAAAAACTGGGGTCCTATTACAACATTAGTTTCTTCATTTAATCTGGGGTCCCACTCCTACTCCTATATTTTCTTTTGAATCTCAGAATATATTTCATCCAACATTTTACCAAGTATATCTCCTCTATCCTATGAGAATAAATTAGGTATTTTAGTCCTATCTCCTACATTCTCAAAGCAATAACATACTTCAATACGCCTTTTATCTCTATTTAATTTGTCAGGGGATACATTAAAGTTGAAACTTTTTTATCCAAGCATGTAATTTCTGATTTCGCTAGACACTGTGTGATGGTAGAGAAAAGACAAGCACATTGTTGAAACAGCTTAATGTTACTTCATCATGCTTCTCTCCCTTTTTTTTTTCTTTTGCATTTCAAGCAATAATCTATCTAATCAATTGTGTTTTTGATTTTCTATGGCATCTCAAATCTCCACTTAATGCTTTATTTCACGAGCCGCTTAAATGTGAACAATGTGGTCATCTAACATTCTAACTATATTTGAGGAATTGTATGTGGCTCAATCATTTGGAGTTGTTGACTCTACTTTGCGACATCATTTTTTTTTTGTTGACCTCACTGAGCTATTTAAAATTTGGAAAACCAAACTCCTTGCATGTGGTACTAGGAACTGAGTCATTTTCTTCTTGAGCATGTCTTGGTAAATTCTAAAGCAAATATATTGTAATTTCTTCCTTTCACTAGGGTATGAAAGTTATCATAGTGAAACTTTTTCTTTTATCTTACCTGTGAAATCACATAAATCTTGTATCCATTCTTCTTCGTTTCTCTTTATTGTGTATGTTTTAGATTTGTGTGCTTGTGCTCATTAATCCACTAAAGCGAAGAACAGCAGCATTTCTGCTACAGCTTTATTACTAGTTTGGCTCCAAAATTTGCTATTGGAGCTTGGCATTCCAATACTTCCCTCACTTGTTTCTTTGTGATGATATTGGAATCTTTGTGTGCTTCCAAGTTTTGTATGATACACAAGATTAAATGGTTACCATTCTATTTTGGATTTGATACGTCCACTTTAAATAGTCAAAAACCTCTTCAATTAATCTATAAAGGTTAAAAAAAATCTATTTTGTTCTCCTACTTTTCTAACTTTACTCTGGTAGAGAAGGGTGAATGGGGGATCACCCTAGCGTGAACTTTATTGCCATTTTACTTATTGTAGCTATTGATTTTTATTTAGAATTTCAGTCATTTGTCGCATTTTGTTAAATGCTCCACAAATTATGTTACACAGGTCTGCTGGGAGAAATTTGCAAGGTACTTTGAAGTTGAACTGAAGGAGGTGAAGCTGACAGAGGGATATTATGTGATGGACCCTGTGAAGGCAGTTGAGATGGTGGATGAGAATACAATCTGTGTTGCAGCCATTTTGGGATCAACCCTGACAGGAGAGTTTGAAGATGTGAAGCTTCTTAACGAACTACTCACTAAAAAGAATAAGGAGACCGGATGGAACACCCCAATTCATGTTGATGCTGCCAGTGGAGGCTTCATTGCTCCTTTTGTTTGCCCAGATCTTCTATGGGACTTCCGTTTGCCATTGGTGAAGAGTATTAATGTAAGTGGGCATAAGTATGGCCTTGTTTATGCTGGTGTTGGTTGGGTCATCTGGAGAGCTAAAGAAGACTTGCCGGAGGAGCTTATATTTCACATTAACTACCTTGGATCTGATCAACCCACTTTCACTCTCAACTTCTCAAAAGGTATTTGGTAAGCATGAGAGGAAAAACGATTCAGAAAAATAAAGGGGAAAGAAAAAGAATAAGCTTACCACATTTGTGCTTGTCTTTTGGTTTAAGTTTGTTCCACATTCTTGATTTCCTTCTGGTTTTAAAAGTGAGATATTGACTATAAGAACTGAAATTAGAGCATGATACACCCACAAGCTTAGCTTGATACTAGGTGAATCTCTCAGCTAGGGTAATGTCCCAGGTCGAGTTCCTCTCCCCCTAATATGTAAACCAACAAAACTAATTAGAGCTTAATCAGTCATAGATCATAAGTGATATCTTTCCTTTTTCTATATGACTGCTTTCATGAAGTGCCTGTGGTTTATCTTTCCAATATTTTGCTGCCAACAAAGTTTTTCTTTTCCTGATTTGAGGGCTTCCTAAGGTAGGCAGGCTTGAGATGTGCATTTATAAGTCCTGACCTGTTTCAGACTACCTGATTAGTAAAATATTGATATGTTTTTATTATATGGGGATGGATTTGGTTAGAGATATAGCCTTGAATAGTGGCCTGGCCTGCCTAGAACTTCATTTAAGATGTTATATATATGTCGCATCTTTTATTGAATCGTCTTCTAGATTCATGTTTTACTTGCATTATTGAAATTAGATAAGCTTATTGAATCGTCTTCTAGATTCATGTTTTACTTGCATTATTGAAATTAGATAAGCTCATCTTCCCCCTGGCCTTCATTAACTAAGGTTTTCTCTCACTTCTTCTGGGTGTCCCTCTCCTCTTTTTCTAAAAGATGAACCATTTGTGCCTTTGTTCTTTTAGTAGCTTTTTCATTTTATTAACTCCATTTTGGTTTCCTCATTTTGGCAGGCTCTAGTCAAATTATTGCTCAATATTATCAGTTTATAAGGCTTGGTTTTGAGGTAAACTCTTAATATTATACCTGAAAAGAGATACAAGTTCAGAGTTGACTCAAATCTAATTGTATTATTTATTTTTATTTTTTTAATATCATTTGTATGCAAATTGATCTGCATTTTTTACTTTCCAAGATCCCATTATATTTTCCCACTTGTTCAAGATGAAAAATAGCAGGTATCTAGCAATGCAGTTTGATTCCCATTTTAAGATGGGAGATTTAAATCCTAAAAACAGATACGGAATACAATGCGTGTTGTTGATATTATGGATGGCACATTGTGCGAAGAACATATATTGAGTAGCATCAATCAAGTAAATACACTTCCCTCAAACATATTGTAAAACTAAATTCATCCTAGAAGTCGGTACACTTGGAAAGATGTTTAGTTAGATATGAAAATCTACTCCATGTACTCTCACCTAATAATTTAAGTTGGCCAATCAGCTTAAAAAAACACAAAAATTATGGAGATCTTAGCCAATCTTGTCAATTATACCAATTATATCCTCAACTTTAAGGCATTGATGTCAAGTTTGTTTAGCTATCTTTTGCATTCAACTTTTATTTAGACACCCGACACATTAACATGTTCTGTGACTTAAAAACAAACATGTGTCTTTAAGTATTTATTAAAAAGTAGATGTGTGTGTGTCAACATCTGTAGCATCTATTACAATTTTTAATATTTTCTTTCCTTTTCTTTTTCCTTCAATTTTTAATAATTGCTAATGCAAAGATATATCAGTATGCTACATTACCGTACGTAGGAACAATATTTATACAAATTAGATCAACACAATCAAGTGATAGGTCTATATTTAGTCTCACTGTTGAGCAAGTGGAGAGAGAGAGGGGGGGGGGGGGGGGCGGGGGGGGAGAAGGGGTTGGGGGGGTGGGGGGTGTGGATGATGATTCAGAGGCTGAGGGCTATGTTTGTGCATAAGAGGATTTTTCAAGATCAAAACTTACATATTTTATACTCCCTCTGTCCCGATAGGCTCACTTTCTTTTTTTTTTTTTAATTATTTGTCTCAAATTTTAGCCCACTTTTCTTTTTTTTTTTGAAAAAAAATAATTTATTTATTAGTTTATTAATATGCCCTTATTTAATAAGCATTGAAAATGTAAAATCTATTAATTCCAAAAATAATTTAGTAACATAAGTTATTTGATTTTTAATGGAGCAATATGAACGGAGGTATATTAGGAAAAAACTAAATAAGCCTATTTTCTTGGGGACCGAGGGGTTATTTTCTGATAGCAGAAATATTGATCATTTGATATCACTTTATTCCTTCAGATAATCAAGATTTTGTTATGTAAGATCTCTTGATTAAATCTTTCTTTCGAGTATGTTGAACATAAGGAGTAATATCAATCAACTAATAGCTGTGATGGCTTCAATTCTCTCACATTGTCTTGCGGCATGTTATCTTTTATTGCTGCAAATGGCCTGTAAATTGAAATCTTGAAAACCATCCATTTGAAGAAGATGCTTTGGGCAAAGACTATGCAAATAAAGAGAGAGAGAGAGGAAATGCTGCTTTTATGAAATGCATTTGCAATTTAGGGTGCTTCATCTTTCTTTCTCTCTTTTTTTTTTTTTTCTTTTTTTTGTTCTGATTTTACTTTGGTCTTGTACAAGGGTTATAAGAGAGTCATTGAAAACTGTATGAAAAATACAAGGGTGCTGAAAGAAGGACTAGAGAAAACAGGGCGATTTGACATTGTCTCCAAAGATGTTGGTGTGCCTCTTGTTGCCTTCTCTTTCAAAGACAGCAGTAAATACAGTGTGTTTGATATATCTGAGAATTTGAGAAGGTTTGGCTGGATTATTCCAGCATACACAATGCCGGCAGATGCCCAGCACATTGCTGTTCTTCGGGTTGTGGTCAGGGAGGATTTCAGCCGCAGTCTGGCAGAAAGACTCGTCTCGCATATCGAGCAAGTTTTGAAGGAAATGGACTCTCTTCCTGTCCATGTTTCCACCACAACTGCTACTGTTAGGGAAGAACTGGAGAACACTGAAGGAAAGAAGGTAGTTAAAAAGAGTGAGAGGGAGATGCAGGAAGAGATCACTCGGTATTGGAGGCGACTTGCGGATGGCAAGAGAATTGGAGTGTGCTAGGCATCTAATAAGGACTTCTGTTCTTGTCGTTTGCAATAGTAAGGTCAACTTGTTTGTAATATCATCAATGTGAGGAAATATATCATGTTGTGTATAATTAATTTCATGGTTGTAGTTGCTGAAAGTGAATATGCACTATATTTTGAAGATAATCAATATGCACTTTATTTTGGTGTAATTATCTTAATTGTTGTGGGTGAAATAGAAAATCCATAGAAAATGTCTCTCAACTCTTGCTTTTTTATCCTGAGGTAGAACATACTACAAGATTAAATTCAAGACCAAAGAGAAAATCAGGGAAATCATCTTCATCCAGTGAATTCTTGGGAAGGAGAAACCAATGAGCACTCTAACGCCATGTTTGGTGTGACGAAATGAACTGTGAAGTAATTAGTAATGGATGTAAAGATACATGTATTTGTATGGTTTCTGAAAAGATCAGTATGGTTTCTGAAAAGATCAGTTGAAGAAAACCTTTCTTACAGTCCGGTTGATGGATGAAAGTACTGAAACCATAGCCATGCAAAGGAATCCCAGAGATAAAACAGCAGTAGCAATAATCCTTTGTTCAGGTATTTATTATAACTAGCTTTGGATTCTTGTATCTCTGGAACAGTGGGGTCTTCAATAGCAGCAAATAAATAATTGAGAAGGGACTTCAAAACTCAAAACTGACAGCAAAACCAGCACCAAGACCAGTGGCAAGAAAGAAGCTGATCACCTGTCAAGAAAGTCATTTTAACTTGAAATTGTTTCGAACAATTTGCAGGAATATAAGCTTCTATGTTTTAGTGAGTAGTTGGACCTCGTCTTCATAAAAGTCGAATCAGCATTCAATGCGCATCATTCTCTTTCCAGTACATACATAATTCAGCAAAAGGAAGCTACAACGCTGTACATGCTGTTCAAATAACTGCGGCAGAGACCACAAACCTGCAATTTTAACATAACTCCAACATGAACAGAACCAAAATACACTCTTCTTATGTTATGTCTTGGAATGCCATAATCTTTTCATTTGAAATTTCTGCCTCTCAAAAGTAACCTTTTTATTGGGTCAACATAAATATAATTCTTCGGTTATTTCAATTAACAGAAGTGCTAACTTGGGATATTAAATAACGTTTGGAACAACTTATGGCCTATACAAATTTTTCTTTGCTTCTCATTTGCAAATCTTTTTTCCTGCAACATGCAAATCTAGATTTCGAAGTGGCTCAAAATGCAAAATAGTAAAATGTTATACTGAAATAAACCATTCTAAACTTTAATAAACAGTTGTATGACTTTCGGGAAAACTTATGAATGAGCCAAGTAACCATCCCCAATACACGTTATCACAACAAACATCTCCTTTGCACATGTATATCACTAGAAAACTAAAATCTTCACAAAACAGAGAAGCCGAGAACCATGCGCTTTAGCAGGATGGAGCAGGGTGAAACTTCTATATGGATTCAACCATTCCTAATTTTACCTTCATAGTTGACAAGCTATGCATAGCAATACCTTTCTCATTACTAGCACGCAAGCTCCTCCACCAAACGAAGTCATTTCACACCAATTGTACATCTCCAACGGCAATATCTACAATTCTGATTGATGCCTTTACAAGCATAATCAAATTCTATTCAGTTAAATGTAACAGCAATTATCATGATACAAGCTCATCTTGCAAGAGAATCTCATAAATATCTGTCCTCAGATTCAATTCCTTATCCCGCATTACTTCTTGGAGATCAGACAGCTCCTTCGCAGATAGGACGGAATTCAATTTTAAAAAACCATCAAGCCACAGTTTTTTGGACCTGAAATTTTTGAAGAAAATGAGGTCAAGCCAGTTGATTAAATTAACAAGTGACTCAAGATAGAATGTGGAAGTCCTTAAGCACCCAGTATACACCCAACCAATTCTCAGTTTGAAATCAGTAATCACTGAGACAAAACATAAAGTTCAATCCAAGCCATTCAGTTGCAGACAGGTCAGTGATTGTGATACAGATAAGTAAAAAAGATTTAGCTTTCCTCCTCATCTAATTATTGGCTTTTAATAATTTTCTTTAGGATATCCTTTTTTTCTTTTTCAAATTTTGCTTATTCTACTTAGAAAATTTCTTCTTTGAGAAAAGTACGAATTCTTACATGTTTTAGAAACATCTTATCTAGAGTCCAATTAGAATTAGGGTCCACTAGCAGTGAAAACAAATCAATGCAACATTTCAATTGAAAAGAACCAAGAATGAGTAAGTTATAAAAATTCCAGCAGTTTTACTTATTCAACCCCCAAAAAGAGTGATGCATTCTTGACATGATTGAGCCATTAAACCTACCAACTTACTAGTCAGAAACTAATAGTTCTAAACAATGGGGTATACATAATCAACTCCATAATAGGGGTTTTCTTGTAGCTGACCCAATATTGTTTCACTGCCTAATCTGAATATACTAATAAAAGATATTTCAATACCAGCCTATTTCAGCATTCCAGATATATAAATGCATATATCTAATAATTTTTATTGAGTTACTTCAAAACTTTAATTATTTTTAGTATGTTATATTAGTTATTATGATGTAGATTGTAGACCACCAAGAGAAAGAATTTTAGAAATTATCTTGATTAAATTCTTAATTACAATATAAACTACTATAATTATCACGTCTTTTCCACCTAAACCTCATACCTCATGCAAGGCTTTGTTAGAAATTCATTTCTAAATGACAAATATCAGAAGAAATACAGTACAATTTCAAATGAAAAAATTTTAAATACAGTACAATTTCAAATGAAAAAATTTTACTGCATTAAAATTTGGCTAATTTACTTCGCATTTTGCTATTTTGAATGCGAAAAGTAAAATGCAATGCCTGGCTAGACAAAGAAAACAGTATTTCAAAGGCAAAAAAAGTTACATCTCATGAAAAACAAATTTTAATTCCTTATTGTAATTACTTAAAGCAAAATTCATATATTTATCAAGTATACTTATTTATTTTAAGTATTACTTTTTTTTTTGTTTCAAGCAAAATAAAAATTCATATGGATAACATTTTAGGAAGTAAGAAACAAGCTAACCAAATGGAACCTTAGTTATCCAGGATTCAGTGCATTATCGCATTAGCAAATTCAGGTCACTCTTTTAGTAAATTACCATTTAAAATTTGAACAGATGAAAAAGTAAACAAGAAATATAGCAGCATTGGCTGCCTTCTTCGACTAATTAAAAAGAAGTTTTGAAAAACAAAAAAAAGTCTACATCCATAACATCATGTCATCATCAATCTCTTACCATGGACAGGCATGAATAGCTCGGAAGAAAATTCGCCTAGCAGCAGAAGGATTGCATGCTATGTCAATTTCATAAGCAATGTAAGTACGCCAAAGTATGACCGATTTACGCAAGCTCTCATTTGCCAATGCTCTTTCAAATAACCTATGGATTCTGTGATGGGAGCCTCCTCTGCTCATCTCAAAAGACAATGCAAAAATCCAAACAATAACAGAAGGTTTCCTGAGAACATCAAAAGCATAATCATCCAAATTAATCAGCACATGCACATACAAATTTAAAAAACAATCATACATGCTGATACTAATTACTGTAAAGAGAGACAAATGATCATCTTACTTGTAACAGTAATCATCGAACATCCACCGCAATTTATTGGGTGTTGCATAACGATGGCTGATCTCCACTAAGGCCCTGAAGAGTTCAGGACTGCAAGGATATACTTGCAGCCCCTGAGAGATGGACTCCCAGAGTTTCGATGAGCTTGATTGCTTATGATGTCTTAAAAGCATCCTCATATAATAATTGAACAAAAATTCAAGTTGGTAACTGTGCCGCCTCCTTTCTGCAGATTAGAAACATTGTATGTCACAAGAACAACTAAAAATGAATCAATTAACATTGTAAAACGCCTCGACCCTTGTGCCCTGTCCACTGAATAAGAACTTCCCTTCTAGGTTTTTTGCCTAACCAGTTCATACATGAATGGTCAGTTGACAAAGAAAAACATTCATAGCAATAATAAATGCTTCATCAATTCTGAATTGCACAGATGAACAAAAAAATGAGACAAGGAAGACCCCAAAATAGAAGACCCCAAAATATCTCTTTCTTATATCTAAACAAAGCTAAGAGAACCACAATCACTGCCTTCACCAAGATAATTAAACTAAAATGTGAACTAAAAAGATATGCAATTGAAATAGACAAACAAAATCCCTTCCCACTGTCATGCAACCATCATGAATCTCCATATTTGTGTCCCTGTTTTACGTTTCAGTTTGTACTTCTCACGGACCACACAAATAGTAATAAATGAAACATTTCTCTAGAATTACAAAGATGAATGCTGACTCTGATACTACAAGAGCCATAATTATTTCATTAATTCAATCTAAAAGGATTAGCTTGTCAATGAAACACCTTTGCACCCCCCAAAATAAAATGCAATAGAAAAAAAAGAGGAAGCAAAGGAAAATCATGTAAAGGCTTATGAACCTGGAAGCACCATAGTCAATGCTTCATCTACAACTCCAATGCCTGCAGCCCACCCGGTTGTCAACTCTTCAAATAAAGCTGCTGAACAAATTAGAGCAATAGACTGATCATCCACAACACCACGTACCCATGCTGATTGAACTGTTCTCATTTTTTCTTTAAACCCTTGGTGTGCTCTCAGTAATTGCAGGCCTGATGGTTTGTGCTCAAATGGATAATACTTTGGTCCAGTTCCTAAGCAGGATAGAATGTGCAATGCTCTAGGTGACGATTCTTGAGTATTCCCATAACTGTTGGCAAGTTCTGCCTCAGCATACCAGAAATATAAAAGGGGAGCATTAGATTGTAAATGCTGCAGGATAAAACAAAATAAGTTAATATGATATCCTGATACCGCAAGCACTGAAAAATCAAATTTAATATGATATCCTGATGCCACAAACACCAACAGACAAATCAAAACAAAAACTCAAGGGAAAGACTTGATTAAACAAATTCTCATTTTAAATTTTTCTAGATGCTGCTGTAGTTCAGCTAGAACTTGGTCTGGTTGATGTATTTCTTAGTCTTTGTAGGTTTGAATGGGAGGCTGGATACCAGGAGTTGGCCACTGCTTTATTTCAGGCTGAAATTGAATTTAGTTTGTTTTGTCCTTCACTACTACTAAGTGAACATAGTCAACTGAGATTGTTTGAGCACTTTTGGAATGGCAATGACCCAAGGGTTGGAGAGAAGGGGCTATCAGTTGGTCATCTTGGTTGGAGAAAGAGGAACAAACTAGGCAAAGGACTCTGAAAGAGGAGACTTCGCATGACGATGAGAGAGGTGGTTGGACCGCTGGTCAGAACCGCTACCCAAATTCAGAGACACTTATAAAAGCCCAGCAAATGCAACAAATGATAATGCTGCCCAAATTCACAGAAACCTATAAAAGTCCAGCAAATATCCTGATACTGCAAGCACTAACAAATCAAATTTAATATGATATCCTGATGCCACAAACACCAACAGACACAAATGAAAACAAAAACTCAAGGGAAAGACTTAATTAAACAAATTCTCATTTTAAATTTCTGTACATTCAAGTATCAGTCATCCTCATCAAATACAAGCAAAATACAACAATAACAACTAAGCCTTAATCCCAAACTAGTTGGGATTGGCTATATGGATCTTTTTGCTATTCAACTCTATTTGAAAATAATTTTGTGTAAATATCTAAAAATTGTAAATTTTTTGATAATATTTCCCTCCATGTCATTTTAGATGTCCCTTAGCTTTCTCACTCCTACTATCACTAACTCCTCACACTCCTTAATGGGACATTCTATCATTTTATTCTCAATGTGTGCTACGTGCACGTCATCCTAATTTTGTCCATTATTATGTTACCGGACATCCATCTTAATATCCACATTTCTACCACTCATTTTATAGGTATGTTTTGCCTTTCATCCCTAACATTCATCCCATACAACATAGCTGGTTAGACTACAGTTCTATAGAACTTACCTTTCATTTTGTTAGGGATCCTCCAATCGCATGGAACACCCGTTGCGTTCATCCATTTTGTCCATCTTGTTTTGACCATATGTATTACATCCTCATTTATTACTCCATTATTCTTGTTGATAAAACCTAAAGACTTGAATTGGTTACATTTTGGCACTAAAACTCTATCTAATCGAACCTCCCTTCAATTTTTTCTATAAGAGGTTAACTCATAATACATGTATTTTGTCTTACTTCTACTTAGTATATAACCCTTACTCTCAAGAGTTATTCTTCACAACTCCAACTTTTGCTTTACTCCTTAACTAGTTTTATACACCAAGACAACACCCTTTACAAATAACATGCATCATGAGACATCATCTTGAATGTGATTGGTTAGCCCATCTATAACTAAGGTAAATGGGTATGAACTCAACACTGATCACTGATGTAAACCCATCATTACAGGAAACTCATTTGTATCCCCTCCCACTGTTCTTACACTTGTGACCACCCCTCATATATGTCTTTAATGAAATTTATATATTTGAGATGGACTCCTATCTTCTCTAGCATCCACCAAAGAACTTGTCTCTATACTTTATCATACGTCTTCTCTAGATCATTGAATATCATATGGAGATCCTTCTTCCTCTCCCAATAAATTTCAATTGATCTTCTTAGTAGAAAGATATGCTCTGTTAAGAAAACACATTGAAAATAAAATGTTGCATCCTTAAAAACACATTTTTACAAAGTAAAGTCCTGTTAATTTTAGTGAATAATTCATTATGGGACCAAAATAAAATGAAAATAAAGAATAATGATATACATGAAAGATGATTCACAAGAATTGAAGCAAAATAAGAGAACATACATGAGCAGAAATGCACACTTATTAGTGTCACCAAATTTTGGCACTTAATTTGATTAAATGGAGAACATATCTCAATAAAATATAGAGATTTACCAATGGAAGCCCATCAATTGATGACAATGCCATATCAAAAACTCTTCTTGCATGGTCAATATTACCAGAAGCAGCTTCTCGTTGTGCATAAACTCCACATAGCAACAAATCCTATAAAAAGCACAAATTAGATCAACGTTAGAAGCTCCTTCTCTTTCTTGGTCCTTATGAAAATCCAAGAACATCCAATAGTTTCCTAACATAGAACTCAGAAATCACATATTCTTTTTAGAGAAAGTTAACATTGATCACAGCATGTATCCTTAACAGGCATTCAGCTGCCTAAAATCTGACTAATGGACAAACATAAGTCCAAATGTTCCATACTTTTTCCATGATAGTTGCTAATAATATGAAGAATGTTATACTTGCATTCATTCTTCTCTATTACTAGAAAATCAAAACAACAAAAGCACTTCTATTTTTTTAATAATGACCTATTTGAATATTGGGCTTAACTGATTAGAACATTTTCATATGTCCATTTAAGAATATTATTTGCAGCCCATTCAATATGTTAGTTAAGTTTTTAAGATAAAATGTTTAGTTATATCTATTTGCACTTTGATTAGTATATTTTATACATAACACATATTATATGCATCCTAATATTAATATTGCTTAGCAAACACGGACAAAAATTCACATTTTGTATGGCAGTAGTGAAGAGAACTCAATTTTTGTGAAAATGATTGAATAGTTCTTGTAAATGGCCATTAATGATGATTTTGTTACAATTATGTGAATATAATTGTTTTAATTTTATCATGAAAGTGTTGAAAAATTTCTTGCAACACACGGAATAACGATCATAAAAAGTTAAAATAATAATAATAATAACAACAACAACAAAAACAACAATAATTTTACGTGAATTGGCCATGTGTTTGAAAATGATCAAATAGTTCTCATAAACAGCAATTAATGATGGTTTTTGTTACAATTATATGAATACAATTGTTTTTTTCTATCATGAAAGCGCTGAAAAATTAAATGATCACAGAAAGTAAAAAATAAATAAAATACACAAAATGTGTTTACATCCACAAAGAGCCACTTGTAGTTTTTTGGTATTAAGGAGAATATTACAAGTGTTCACGGAAAACACCATTGAACACACACATGCGCAGATAAGGAATAAAGAGAGAAAAACGAACACAAGAATTTTACATAGTTCAGCAAGTGTGCCTACATCGCTTGCTTTTTCACTATTGAGATTTGAGAATGAGAATAATACAGCCTAGTTTATATTGACCTGATCCTTATACATTCAGGGTTCCTAATACAACTAGGATTTACATGATCACCCAGTAATAGAAAAAGCCAAAGACTATCAACACCGTACCATCCCATTGGGTTTGAAAAGGCATGTAATCATTGGAATTCTTTTATCATTACACCTTAAAATAATGTTTCTCATTATCCATACAAAGATTATTAGTCTTGAAATCTAATTATAAGATTTTTTTTTTTTTTACTCAAATGCTTAATTTGACGAAAAAGTCATTAAACTAATTTACGAGTCTCACATTTTCTTACAAAACATTAAACTCATAATGTGATAAAACAAAACTAATTCATGTTAATGCCATATTGAATTATTGTACAAATGCAAGAATTCAGGATCATCCCACTTTTTCTCATTCTGTACCTTTTTTCCATTCCAGATCCTATTAGAGCCCTAATTGTAGCAATGGGAAAAAAAAAATTCTAAATTTAGGTATGACAGAAATTTTTTGGCAATGAAAGGCTCGACTCTTTACAAATGAATTTAACAAAAGACTTCTCTAGAAACCACTTCATTTCTTGGTGTTAAAATAGAATATGTGATATAAAAATCGAGAATAAATTTTTTTAAAACTTGAATTTAAATTACATTCATACTATCACGTGATATGAAGTACTTATCAACAATATGTTTACATCCTTAAAACATGACACTCCATTATTGTTAACGGTGTAGTTTCAACATATGCAATTTCAATGAAAAACTGAAAACATAATTTAGAAATTTGCTGCTTCTTTGACTCCCTGTTAGCGTCAGAAAATTAAAACACATAGCAAAATTTTATATAAAAGAAACACATTGCACAAACCATAAAAATAGAATACGAATCTTGTGCCATTACAAGTAAAATACAAAGAGTACTACCTGTCTATCACTTTTTAAGAGATACTTTGCCAGAGCTCGACATGGAGTAGAAGAATCCATTCTCGTAACAGATAACTCTTCAGCAACAAGAGCAGCTTCTTCCAATATGTGGTTCCGAGGAAAAGCAGTTAAGCAAAGCAAGATAGCATTGCGAAGAAACTTCATAACATCAGTCTGCTTGGAATGGTCACTAGTGTTGCCCAAAAGGAAGACCAAACCATTACCAGTTAAACTCAGATTCCGAACTATTGAATTTGGCAACACTTCCATGCTAAGGATTTGCTCAGTACAACTTGAACTGTTTGTGCAAATCCTAAAAGGAAAACAAACGAAAAAGGATTAATTTATTTAATAGATAACAACATATACTAAAATAACACACAAAGAGCATGTTAATCACAACAGTTAAGTGAACATTAAGCAAAAATTGCCAGCAAGTAACTGCATATGTATAAAGCAAATCATAACGCCCTTAGATCATACATCTACCAATAACCAAACAAGAAGCAACAGATAACACATATCAATACAACATATATGTGGTAATTAGATTCATAGTGGAGCAAAACGTCCGGAATAAAAAAAAAATGTATGCGGACCATCAGTTTTTTTAGTAAAGCAAAGGTAGGAACCTTGGTTAGGTTGCATTTATCAGGCTTGACAATTTATCTCCAGTTTAAAAGACATTTGAGCCATTTTGGAGTTTTATGCACAAACTGGTTAGTAAGTAGCTCTCACAGGTTAGCCAGAAGCTTCTTTAAGGACTAGAACACTTGGTTGTTCATCTAAAAAATGAAAAAGAAAAGGAAACACCTTAGTTCTTAAGAGTATATCCATAGCCATAATCTATATAAATATAATATGTAAAAAATTACAGATGGTGAGAACAATATTTGAACAGAGAAAAAAATTACATGATTGATAAAATAACTGAAAAGATTGAAAGATGCCGTAATAGCTGTGAAAAGAGTAGGAGATAGAATTATACTAGTAAAGTTAGTACTAGAAAGAGAAACAACAAATGTAGTTAGTGCTTATGCACCACAAATAGGACTAGATAGTGAGAGTAAACAAAGGTTTTGAGAACATATGGATGATCTAATGCAAAGCGTACCGAATGAAGAGAATGTTCTTATCGGTGGAGATTTGAATGAACATGTAAGACATGACGAGCAAGGTTATGAGAATATTCATGGAAGTTTTGGTTTTGGTAGCCAAAATGAGGAGGGGAAAAGCATCCCGGACTTTGCCATGATGTATGACCTAATACTAACAAATAACTACTTTATAAAAAGGGAGTAACATTTAGTGACTTTCAAAAGTAAACAACATAGAAGCTAAATTAACTTCCCCTTAACCAGAAAGACCAATAAAGGTCTATGCAAGGATTGCAAGGTTATTCCGGAGAGGCTTTAACAAGTCAACATCTGTTAGTGGTCTTGGATGTCAAGTTTAGGAACAATTCAAGTAAGGCTAGAAAAAATATTGTAGCTTGAACAAAATGGTGGGAGTTCAAAGGAGTAAAGCAAGTGAAGTTCAAAAATGAGCTTCTCGAGTCCAAAATATGAAAACTGGATGTGAAGGCCAATGGTATGTGGATACAGATGGCATCAAATAATAGAGAAGTAGTTAGAAAAGTACTTAGAGAGTCTAGAGAACATGAACCACCCTCAAAAGAGAGATGGTGATGGAATGAGGAAGTACAAAAGGCAGTGAAGAGAAAAATGGAATGGTATAAGAAATTATGTAAGTGTGATAATAATGAGGCTTATGAACAGTACAACATAGCAAAAAAAGAGGCAAAAAAGGCGGTTAATCAAGTAAGAGCGCAAGCCTTTGAAAAGTTACATGAGAAACTTGAAACTTAGAAGGGGAGAAGATATTTATAGATTAGCAAGGAAAAGAGAAAAAAAATGTCAAAATCTCAATCAAGTTAGGTGCATTAAGAACAAAAGGAAAAGTGTTGATAAAAGATGAGAACATTAAAGAAAGATAGAAAAATTATTTTGATAATCTCTTTAATAATAGTCAAAGTGGTTATAACGTGAATATATACTATAGAACAATAGAAAAGAATGTGAATTACACTAGAAGGATTAGATCTTCAGAAGTAAAGGAAGCACTTAAGAGAATGAAAGTGGGTAAAGCCTGTGAACCCGATGGAATACCAATTAAGTGTGGAAGTATTTGAGAGATGTGGGAGTAGCATAGTTAACTAAATTGTTTAGTAAGATTCTAAATTAAAAAAAATTACCTGATGAATAGAGGAGGAGTATTTTAGTATGTATTTTTAAAAACAAGGAAGACATACAGAGTTGCTCAAAGTATAGGGGAATTAAACTCATGAGCCATACTATGAAGTTGTAGGAGAGAGTTGTGGAATATCGACTACGTCATAACACTTCTATCTCTCCCAATCAATTTGGCTTCATGCCCCGTCGTTCAACTATAGAAGCAATCTTTCTCATTAGAAACTTAATGGAGAAATATAGAGATGTGAAGAAAAATCTACATATGGTTTTTATCGATTTGGAGAAGGCTTATGATAGTATTCTAAGAGATGTCTTATGGAGAGTGTTAGAACAAAAGAGGATATCTATTAGGTACATACAAGTGTTGAAAAATATGTATGAAGAAGCAACTACTATTATGCACACAGTGGGAAGGTACACGAGATTTTCCTATCTCAGTTGGATTATACCAAGATTCAGCTGTGAGCCCTTACCATTTTACATTAGTTCTAAATGAATTGACGAAACATATACAAAAGAATATCCCTTGGTACATGATGTTTGCGGATAATATAGTTCTGATAGATAAGACAAGAGAACAAGTCAATAGAAAGCTAGAATTTTGGAGAAGTACTCTAGAGTCAAATGGCTTTAAGTTAAGTAGAACGAAGACAGAATACATGCATTGCAAGTTCAGTGAAGGCCGAATTGGTGATAGGGAAGAAGTTAGTTTGAATGGAGTAATATTGCCTCAAAGTAATCACTTTAAATATCTCGGCTCAATTCTTCAAGTAGATGGAGGATGTGAGGAGGATGTTAGTCATAGGATTAAAGCCGGATGGTTAAAATGGAGACGTGCCACGGGAGTTTTATATGATCGCAAGATTGCCAATAAGTTGAAAGAAAAATTTTACCGTACAGCGATACGACCGGCCATGTTATATGGTAATGAGTGTTAGGCAATAAATGAGCCATATGTGTCTAAGATAAGAGTTGCGACGATGAGAATGTTAAGGTGGATGAGTGGCCATACTAGACTAGATAAAGTCCGTAATAAGAGTATTAGAGAAAATGTAAGAGTGGTGCCAATTGAGGATAAGTTGAGAGAGGGAAAATTGAAGTGATTTGGTTATGTGAAGCGTAGACATACAGAGGCTCCAGTTAGACAAATACAGCACATTGGGTTAGAGGATAGAAAGAAAAGAAGGGGTAGACTCAAACTGACTTGGAGGAGAGTAGTACAATATGACCTAGAAGCGTTACACATTTCCTAGGATTTAACCCAAAATCGTTTAGGGTGGAAAAAGAGAATCCATATAGTCGACCCCAAATAAATTTTGGGGATAAAAGTTTAATTGAGTTGAGTTGAATTTTTAATAAAATAACTGAAAAGCATAGTTATTAAAGGCTCAAGGCGTACTAAGGTACCAAGGGGTCCTAGAGCCTACACGCAAGGCGCAGAGCGAGGTGAGGCCAAAATAATAATAATAATAATAATAATAAATAAAAGTCAAATAAATTTAAATATTCCATCAAACTTCAAATAACATAAAAGTAAGAATAACATTAACTAATAAATATTCAAATACTAATATATTAAAACTTGAATAATCTTTTAATGTCTCAAAACTAAAGTCAAGCAATTATAGAATAACTACTCTTCAATCTTCATCAAGAGTAGCATCATAATCTTCTTCTACACCTTCATCCTCTTAATACTCATCTTCAAAATCAATATCATCATCATCTTCCTCATCTTTAAGAACTAAAGGAGTATTATTTAGTTCTCACGTTAGTTGATATTGTTTCCTTTTTCTTTTGGCATAGATCTTGAAATAAGTGTAGATGTAACATTTTTGTTTTTGGAAAAGATAATACGAGAGTGATAGTATTGAAAATAGAAATGTGAGAGGTTTGTGATCTTAGGTGTAGTGGTTTGATGAGATTTTGACGAGATTTTGACGACTAGTTATCACTGGCAATACTAATTTCAAAAACTTCCTAGCGCGTCAATATTGGATTTTAGTATATTGACAAATTTCAAGTTGAGTGATAATATTTTTTGACAATGAAAGTGCTCGCCAAAGGTAAAAATAAAGAAGGTGCGCCTTTCTAGAGCCTTATGCTTGGAACAAGGTGCATACTTAGGCGTATAAGGCGAGGGCCTGGTGAATATCACCCGCCTTTCTTCTGTGGAGGCGCTAGGATTGAAATCTAGTGAGCCTTGAACTTGAGGTGCGCCTTTAATAACTAGATCAACAAGGATAGTTTCAAAAAAAAAAAAAATCTCAAACATAGGCAGGTTTTTCAATTCTATCCCAAAGTTCTAATTTTTGCAATTAGGTCTTTTAAGTTTTTAACTTTTTTTTTTCAGTTTTATCACCAAGAGCTACTCCAGTTAAATTACTAGTACGATTATCTACATCAATTGTTTATGCTACTAGATGCATATTATTGACAATAGTTCATGCGTTGTGGCTACACAGTCAACAAAGTAACCTTTTAGGCAATCAACCTTTGGTCTCAAATAAAAGTTGTAGTTGTGATGAGCTTAGGGATATCTCCCACTAACTTTATGGTTGTCAGGAAACAAAGAAATTTGACTTCAAATCAAAAAGAAAAAAATTCAAAATTCAAGCACTAAACAATTATAGGATAATTAACTTACAAAATAATGTAACTATATAATATACAATTTACAGCCATTATAATTAACTAATGGTGTCATTATAATTATTAATTTAATCATTATGATTTATTGGGCATATCATTAAATGCATTTAAGATAATAACTAATAAAACATTTTTTGAGTAATTTGGCTAATTAAGCTCGGAAGCTTGGTAAATGAGCTAAATGAGAGGCGAGCTCACAAACTTGATAAACGAGACATGCTCAACTCTAATTAAATATAAGCATGCCAAGCCTAAACTCTTCTAAGCTCAATAAAAACATCAATCCATCTAATTACTATTCCTTATATTACTCAACAAGTATGCCTTCACCATGCATCCCATACTAGCCAAGATGCATTATGAGGGTGAAAATTTTAATTGGATTAGAAAACATTAACAGTGACCCAATGCACCAATTATTAATTAAATTTTATAATATGGATAAGGATTAATTTCAATTCTTAAAATTTTTAAATCTATATAAATTCTTAATTCATTATTATATATTACTAAAACAGAGCGTACTTTTCCTATTCCTAAGAATAGTAAAAATACTAACTTGCCCTTCTTTCACTTCTTTGCATATTCCTAATGTGTGTCAGTGAGTGGTATAGCAATCTGGTAGACCCATATCCGTGCTGTATTCTGCTCCTTTGAGAATCACAGTCCCACACACACTTCAATGAGACATGATGTTCAAATTCTACAACTAAAGTCTATGTCAAGTGTCAAAAGCAAAAAGCCACTTCTTTCTTTCTTTCTTTTTTTAAATCCAAAATTCTTTGAAAAATGACATCCAGTCCCAGTGTCAGTGTAGGTTATCTGGCATAAAAAATTTAACAAATAACTTTTTTCCCCCTTAACCATTCATCATGAGCTTTTTAATGAAATTTTAGGAAATTTTATATTAATTTTTTTTAAAAGAACTTTCTAAAAAAAAATTCAGAATAATATGTAATTTTAACAATTGAATTATAAATTGAATGTACAAGGCATTTTTAATTTTTTTCATAAATTAATACATCAAAATATGAATTTATAAAATATAATTTTTTTAATTGACAATAAACTAAAAATAATTTATACTATTTTCATTAAAAAATAGTGCAAATTATAGTATTATAGAATTAATTTCATACACACTGTTATGCATCAGATCTGATACAATCTCTGGAACAGAGATTAGATCTCAGAACAGAGAAGAAAGATGAGATGAGATGAGATGAGAAAAGAATAGAGAAATGGGATGAGAAGAGAATAGAGATTCAAAGAAGAGGAGAGTATATTATTGAATTGAATTTTAAATGAATCCATACAGGTATGAACCCACCCTTTATACACATAGTAGTAACTGCTCTCTAACAGATTAGATATCTAAAACTTACTCTAACAGACTTGAACTATTTTAGGTATTTCCCTCCAAAAGAAGTTACACAACTTTCCTCTCCAACTACCCAACGACCCAAAACTAACACTACTACTTATTAACATTCCTTCTCCTTTTCTATAATATGTAACACACACACACACACACACACACACACACACACACATATATATATTAAAACTCAATTTTGCGTTACCATTCCAACAACAATATTGTAAAATTTTTATTATGTGTTTTTATTCTTTTTTTTTTTTTCCTTATTTCAATTAGTTGAACCCTTTCAATTTTTATCTTTTTTTTTTTGCAATACCTAACTTTAAAATTTTATTTCATTTTAATTGTTTTTAATTATTAAATGATTACATTTATCTCAATTCCGCTCACAAGGTCATTTTTAGTATATCTCCTGATCTTCTTGATTCTTATAATTTAAAACAGTCAATTTATGGCATCAATATATCTTTTATTAAGCATACAGTACTATTCTTAGCTTATGCTAATCTCAAATCCAATAAAAAATGAATATTCACGTTTATTTTACCATTTCATTTTCACTGTATTCTACAGGTCGCCTGCCTTTACCTGGTAGAGGCTTCTGCTTTTAACAACTATGGCATCTAGCTATTCTTGCTAATAAGTCCAGTTTGATACTGACACAAGTGCTGTTTCCTTAGGTATCAAACTAGATTTTATTAGCAAGAATAACTAAAAGCCACAATTAATAAGTTTGTCTCTCTCAAATCAATCCAAAATTAAAATTGAATAATTAGTCCCACAAGCTAATCGAATCATGTCAGATCCAAACCAATAAACTTCAAAATCATAAAACGTAAGAGCCAGATAAATGACAATTTGTTTCACATAATTTGTAATCCCATATAATTGAAGTCAGCCTCTTTTGCTTAGAATAAGAAATAAAATAGATAGCTTTAGCACAAACAGATGATCTGGCTAGAGCAGTTTTCAGAAAAGCTTACCACTTGGACACGTCCCCACCAAAGAATTCAATAAACTGACATATTAGAGATAAGCGCGCCTCTTCTGATCTTAATGAAAACAGGTATTCACTGACATCTTCAAATAATATGACTCTCAAAAATTGTTCATCGTCTTCTCTATCTGGTGTCCCAATACTCTGAGATATCCCATCTGTTTAGACAATTGTTGTTAGCTGCATGAGTGACAAGATATCAAAAATAGCAAAATTGCATAAACTACAATTTTTGTTAGCACATTCACAATTTTTAACTACAATCACACCTTAAAAGAGTAAGATTTTGCTAGAAACACAAAAACACACATCACAAACAAACACAAACACAGAGAAAGAGAAAACACCAGATTCTCCGTGAACAGGCATCCATTGTTTACAATCTCGCAAGGACTCTTCTTCAGACCATCTAATCCAGGTTGAAGTGTTTTTAATATCACTGTTAGGCCCAGTGTCCACATCAATGCCAAGTTGTTTTAGCAATGCCTCAGTGTCATCTTCCTGCTTTATTTCTTCGTTCTCAAATTCATCTTGCAATTCCTCAGAGGCTACATTATCATCAGTTGCATTTGCTGGGCTTTTATCAGTTTCGGTGAATTTCGGCAGTGGTTCAGACCAGCCAGTCCAACCACCTCTCTCATCGTCATGCAAAGTCTCCTCCTCTTTCAGTGTCTTTTGCCTAGTTTCTTCCTCTTTCTCCAACCAAGAGGACCAACCAACAGCCCCTTCTTCTCCAACCCTTGGGCCATTGCCATTCCAAAAGTGCTCAAACAATCTCAGTTTACTATGTTCACTTAGTAGTAATGAAGGACAAAACAAACTAAATTCAATTTCAGCCTGAAATAAAGCAGTGGCCAACTCCTGGTATCCAGCCTGCCATTCAAACCTACAAAGACTAAGAAATACATCAACCAGACCCAGTTCTAGCTGAACTATAGCAGGATCCAGAGAAGAAGCTTTTGCATTTTGATAAACCTGTATTAAAAAATAAATAAATAAATAAATAAATAAGAAGTTAAAGCATATTATTGAAATAACATGTACACATTTAAATCCATATCCATGTCAGATAAATGAAAATAAGACAAAAAGGCAAAGATTAATGGTTCTTTTGTCAAACTTCTGTTCAGTACTATCTAATATATTAAACCTCTTTTAAGATGGTAAACCATATGTATTTGATAGTTGGATTTTTAAACCCGTTTTAATTGAGTCACAGAATCCAGAAGACACCCGAATGTACAAGTTTTGATATTAAAGATGTTCAATGCCATGATATTTAAAAATGTAGGTAAAAGTCAAAATAAAGAAACTGTGAATTTTAAACAATTTGCAAATGTAAGTGGAAATAAGATGCTATTGCCTTAAATCAAATAAAGATGATCACAGTCGCCAACACTACAAGGTAAATTGAATTAGAACCTGCCTAAACTGCTTGCTGCATGCAGTTGATAGAGCTTGAATTGCATGTGCATAAATTTTTCTCATATTTGAAACCTTAAATCTGGAGAATTCCCCTTGAACAACATGCAAATACTCCTTCCACAACTTGGAACTGCCTGAATGACCCATAAGTACCTTTTCCCATCGGCCAATTAGCATATCAGTGCTGTCCCTGCTCTGGTAAGCCTTCAGAAGGCAAAGTAACAGTTCCTCATTATCCGGGTTAAGCTCAACAGCCTTTTCCAATATGCTAATCTTCTTCTCAAGCATCTGCAAGCGAGCACCTTTCTGGGGTTGCATTTTTGCAACCCTGTCTTGAAACTCTGCAAAATCTAACCACACTTTTTCATCATGAGGGTTCTCCCTGGTTAACTGGTTAAACTCCCGGCTCTTGCGTAGCACTTCATCTTCCCAAGATTCTTCAACAAGTGAAGCTTTTGAGATTGAACCACGATGAACACCTTCTTGGGATAATTTGGTATCTGAAAAAGGAATGTAATCATCCGAACCATCGAGCACATGCTGCTTGGGTGCAACAAGCCGAAGGCGCTTTAAGTTCTTTTGGAATTCCAGAGCTGCATACTTTCCAGACCAATAACGACCATTTGATTTTAGTTTAACGTCCAATGCATCAATATCATCATCTCTATCGAACATAGCACTCCTCCTATTGAACCGGTACAGACCATGAAAATCCATAGCAGATAGTTTTGTGTGATTATAAGGTTTATAGCGGGGAACATCCATTCTGCATCGTATTCAAGGAACAAAATAAGAGGATTGTAAATTCTAAAACAGAAATGACAAACCTAGGATTTAATTGAAATTCAAGAAAAAAAACAAATCCACTCGAGTGATCGTATCGAAGCTATTTAACTTGATTATAGACAAGCACAAAGCGAGAAAACAAGTTACCTGTAAAGAGAGCCGTAGACCAAATTATCAGCATCTCCATGAGAATCAAAGTAATAATCTTTAGCAGGTTTAGTATGGGAATCGGCCCAAGCCCTAACATTCGACTTTCTGGAACCGACATGAACATCAGCATCCTCACCTCTGGATCTCTTCCTCCTATTTTTCTTTTTCTTGTAGGGTTTTTCCTTTCTCTTCTTCGTCTTTCTCTCACTACCACTATCAACATCAGAATCGGAATGAGAATATACTTCTTCTTCTTCTTCTTCAAGTAACTCATAAGAAGCGGATGATGGTGGCGGCTTTAGTTGGGGCCTTTGTGGACTTGAATCATCTTCTTCTTGGTCTGATTCTGTTCGGGTGTGGTCCTTTTGGAGAGAGGAAACCGTATCGTTAATGACAGAGAGGTTGGTGGTGAAGCTGGTGTTGCAAAGCCACTCGGGGGGAGAAACTGTGGTAGTGGTGGCGGCGGTGGTCGAGGAAATTTGCTGAGTGCCGGTGGAGGCCGCAAACAAAGGGAACAGAGAGGTGTTTTCATTCGTCGCTGCTGCTTCTTTCTCCATTACAACCCGCAAATCCAAAAACTGGAGTGTTTATGTAAATCTTTTCTTTATATATCATTTAGAATTCTATCTAATTTAAATTTTTATATCCGTCAAAAAAATTTTAATTTTTATACATTGATTAATTTTCAATAGAGTTCGAAAAACAATAATTTTCAATAAAATTTGTGTAAAAAATTATTTTAAAAAATAATAATAATATATGTAATTATTTTAAATTATTATAATTAAAATATATTAAAATTAGTTTAAAATAATGTTTAATACTATTTGACTTATATATATATATTTTTTATAAGCGGAAATAATACTAAAAACTTCAAATTATTTGTAATTATTATGAAAGAGCATATCAATACTATTTCAATTAAGCCAATCAAGATAGTCTTATTGGTTTTCCTAGACCTTAAAAGTGTATGGATTAGAGAAATATTTAAATTTAATGGTTTATTAAACATTTTATAATTTTCTACTTGAAACACATTCAAAATTATGTTCATTTCAAATGCATAATTTTAACAATCTATATGCAATGTTTAGCTCTCATTTCCTCTGTTGTTTTAAAATACTAGAAGCAAGAAAATTGACTAAGAAAAGTCTGATTTTTATTGAATTTCAACTTCAAATAAATACAAGTGCAGCGTAACTAATTTTCAAAATAAAATACTAAAAATATGCTAACATGACTCAAAAATAGCAACAACCATAATAGCTATTTTCATAATAGAAAAATAAAATAAATTTCCTAAAAATCAGGACTCAACTTTAACAACAAAAAAATACAATCAGCTCCTGAGATATAGCAACATCTCCTCCTGGATCAGGAGCTGCAAGCTCCCAACTTTACTATGTGAAATTCAAATATATTAACATGAAATGATTTAGTAAAAATGTCTGCCACCCGGTTTTCTGTTTTGTAGTAAACTAACATCACTTCACCATTTTTCTACACTTCTCTCAAGAAATAAAACTCGATATTAAAATGCTTAGTTTTTTCATGAAACACTAGATTTTGAGATATAGTAGGTATGGAAGCTTGATTGTCCACAAAAATCTCAGTGCTTTCTTCTTGCTCTAGCTGCAGATCTAACATAATTTTCCTTAGCCACAATGCTTGACTAATAGCAGTTGTTGCTGCTACAAACTCTACTTCAGCAATTGATTGTGCCACCACTTCTTGTTTCTTTGAGCACCATGAAAAACACCCAGATTCAAAAGTGAAACAGGATTCAAAAGTGAAACATTATCCAGAAGTGCTTTTCATATCATTAATTGGCTTGGCCCAATCACTGTCAGAATATCCATAGAGCTTGAAATTCTGACATTTGCTGAATTTGATGCCATAAGTTAGAGTTCCTTTAAGATATCTAACCACTCTTTTGGTAGCCATCACGTGTAACTCACTAGCACAATTTAAAAATCTGGATAAAACACTCACAGGAAACAAGATGTCAGGCCTTGTTGCTGTGAGATACATCAAACATCCAATTAAGCTTCTATACGCTCCATCAACTAGTTTAGCTCCATCCTCTTTCTGTAGCTTTTCTTTTTGATTCATTGGAGTACTCACACTCTTGCATTCTTCCATTCAAAAACTTTTTAGAATTTCCTTCAAATATTTCTTTTGGTAGATAAAGACTTCATTATGAGTTTGCTTAATCTCCATTTCTAGAAAATAAGTCATCTCACCAAGGTCTGTCATCTCAAAGACCTTTATCATCTCCTTCTTGAATTCTTCAATCTGCACAGCATTATTTCCTGTCATAAGTAAATCATCCACATAAAGAGAAATGATAACAATGTTAGAGCCAACTTTCTTAACATAAAGAGTTGATTCACTTAAGCTTTTCTCAAAGCCTAAGTTTAGCAAATGTTCATCCATCTTGCTGTACCAAGCTCTAGGATCTTACTTCAATCCATAGAGAGCTTTCTTCAATAAATAGACTTTTTCTTCATGTCCTGGTATGCTGAAACCCTCTGGCTGCTCAACAAAAATTTCTTCTTGTAGTAAACCATTCAAGAAGGCAGACTTCACATCCATTTGAAAAATCTTCCACCCTTTATGTGCTACCAAAACAAAAGCATTTTAATTGTATCCAATCTGGCTACTGGGGCAAAAATCTCAGAGAAATCTACTCCCCAAACTTGTGCATAGCCTTTCACCACTAATCTAGCTTTGTGCTTGTTCATTGAGCCATCAGGATTTAGCTTTGTCCTGAAAACCCATTTAACCCCAATTACTTTTCTATCTTGGGGCCTCTCTACTAGCTTCCAGGTCTGGTTCTTTTCTGTCATGGCCAACTCCTCCTTCATTGCATCTATCCATCTTTGATCTGCTTTTGTTTCCTCATATCCTGCAGGTTTAAAAACAGCAAAATTGCATCTTTGATAAATATCTGAGAGTGATCTTGTTCCCCTGATAGGCTGTTTGTCTTCTAATTCATTAGGATCTAGTGGCACAATCTGATGTTTAACTTGAGACTCCTCATTCCAGTCCCATTGCTTATGTTCAAGGAATTGAACATCTCTGCTTGTCACTATCTTCCTTGACTAAGGTTGAAAAATTCTATAAGCTTTAGAAACCAAACTGTAGCCAATAAAAATCCCCGGTTTAGCCTTCTCATCTAGCTTGTCTCTTTTAACTTATGGAACATAAGAAAAACATAAACATCCAAATGTTTTGAGATTTTTTAAAGTATGTTTAACACCATGTCAGGCCTTATATGGAGTCTTCTTTTTCACAGCCTTTGTAGGTAGTCTATTCAGTAAGAAAACAATTGTGTTTGTTGCTTCTGCCTAGAATTTCTTTGGTAGATTTTTCTCATGCAGCAAACATCTAGTCATCACTATAATTGTTTTATTCTTCCTCTCACTGACCCCATTTTGCTGTGGAGAGTAAGGGACAGTGAGCTGGTGCTCAATTCTAGCTTCTTCACAAAAGGAGTTAAATTTGTCTGATGTATATTCAGTTCCATTATCTGATCCAATGACCTGAATCTTGCAACCACTCTGATTTTTAATCCAATTTTTGAACTTCAAGAAAACTCCAGCAATTATTACTTAAATCTCATAAAATAAATCCAACAAATTCTTATTAGATCATCAATGAAAACTATATAATACCTGTTGCCATTTAACGATGGAATCGACTGTGGACCACAAAGATCAGTATGGATCAATTGTAACTTCTCTGTAGCTCTCCATATAGACCTTTTGAATGGAAATCAGGTTCGCTTGCCAAGTAGACAAGCCTTGCAGCTTGAGAGATGCTCATCCAAGTCTGGTAGACCTTTTACCATTTCATTTCTTTGCATAAATAGCAGAGCTTTGTGATGAAAGTGTCCTAGCCTCTTGTGCCAAGTTTTTACAATGATGAGTTGACTAGGAAATGCCACCTACTCCGCCTCTAATGGATTCAAAGAAAAACTTTTGCCCTGCATCTTAATTTTGAATAATTCCTGACCACTGGGATTAATGATCAACATATTTTGTCTTCAAATAATAATTTGAACTCTTTTTCTAGCAATTGTCCAACACTTAGCAAATTTTGATCAATTTCAGGAACATACAAAACCTCATAAATTAGTTTTGTACCTGCAAAACTCTCAATGGCTACAGTCCCCTTTCCTTTTACTGAGATGTAGTTTCCATTTCCAATTCTGACCCTTGATGTTGCTGATCTGTCAAGCTCTCTAAAGAGCTTTTCATCATTGGTCATGTGGTTTGTACAACCACTATCAATGAGCCAGCTGTCACTTGGGATACTCGATGCAAAGTATGATGCAACAAAGAGCTATTCTGCCTCTTGTTGATTTGTAACAAAGAGCTGTTGTGGCTCCTTTTCCTTATAAATAATTTATGCATGCCCAAGTTTTTGACATCTTCTACATCTCATATCAGGCTTTCTCCAACACTTGTAGTGAGGATGATTCTTCTTACCATAATGTTGACAAGGAGGATATTTTCCCCCTTTGTTGCTACTTATAGTGTTGGTGTTATTCTCAGTTCTTGTAGTTTCAGAGTTGCTAGCACTCCCTTTCTTTCCTTTCCATTTCTTGCTTCTACCTCCAGAATTCAGCTGCAACTTGGCTTGCAAAGCTCCTTCAGTAGTTCCCTCTTGTCTTATCATCCTTATTTGTTCCTATGCCTGCAGTGCACTTAACAATTCTACCAAACTAATCTTTGACAGATCTTTAGAATTTTCCAAAGAAGCAATAGTTGCCTCAAATCTCTCAGGTAAGGATACAAGTATTTTTTGAATTATTCTACTGTTAGTGAGCTCAGTTCCAAGTATTCTTACATTATTTGCAATGCCAATCAATCTATCTGAGTAATCTTTTATAGTTTCTGATTCCTTCACATGCTGCATTTCAAATTCTCTAACCAAATTTAGCACCTTCATTCCTTTGATTCTTTCATCTCCTTGATACTCATTCTTGAGGAAATCTCATATGGTTTTAGTTTAGCTACATGTCATGATTCTACTGAAAATGGTTGGAGAAACTGCAGCAAAGAGGCAGGCCTTAGCTTTGGATTTTCTTATCTTCTTTTCCTTGTGGGTTTTGATCTGAGCCATGGTTGGATTTCCTGGTAAAGGAGGTACTTCATAATCTTCCTCTACAGCCTCCCACAAATCACACGCATCCAAATAAGCTTCCATTCTCACTGTCTAGACTTGGTAGTTTTCTCCATCAAACACTAGCGGAGCCATAACTGAAAAAGAACTTTCACCTTCCATTGTTTTAATGGTCTTTTGCAGAAGCAGTTTTGGTTGCTTTATTTATTTTTTTTTTTGGTGAACACTCAGTTAAATAACCTCACAAGTCTCTCACAAGTCCCTTAAGAAAAAAGGGCTTTGATACCAATGTTGTTTTAAAATACTAGAAGCAAGAAAATTGACTAGGAAAAGTCTAGTTTTATCGAACTTCAACTTCAAATAAATACAAGTGCAGGAGAACTAAATTCCAAAATAAAATGCTAAAAATATGCTAACATTACTGAGAAATAGCAACAACCATAATATTTATTTTCATAATGGAAAAATAAAACAAATTTCCTAAAGACCAGGACTCAACTTTAGCAATAAAAAAATGCAATTAGTTCCTGAGACATAACAACATCCTCGAAAGAATACTCGATTTGTTTAGGAACCTCTTCTACTGGACTAGCACCATATGAAACTGGCTGAGGGGCTGGGGTCATAACTGTCTGCATAGGAACAGATAATGTTGAAGGGGTTGTTGGCATAGAGATTGACAATGCCTTAGGAGTCCTACTCTCTTCATCTGCAACATAAGTTTTTGAAGGGGTAGCAACAGTAAAGGACAGTCATTAGCTGCAAGTGTCCTCTCACACGTCTCAGTATGTTCTGTGATCTCATTTTCTAAGATGTTGGCTTTTGATGATCCTGTGGAAGAAATAGGTGAGAAACATTTCCGCAGCATTGGTGAATCTGGTTCATGAGCATTTGAAGTTCTGAAGGAATTTATTTTTGCAAGAAGACCAATAATATCCAACACTCTCCTACCTATTTAACAGCCAAAAGAAAATGACATAAAATATATATAAACTTAAAGCATGCCTAACAAATAGCAGACATCCTTGTTACCAGTAACCATCCTGCCAAATATCCAATCTTTGCAATATTAATAAGTTTCTTTCTTTCTGAAACTGTCAAAGAAAGCGAATCTCGAAAATTTATTAGCAAGTGATTAGCCAAAATTTCTGCATAAAAGCAAGTGACTATATGCACAAGAGAAATGGGTGAAACCCAGCAACCATGATCTAAAAGTTGAGAAAGTAACTTGCACCATCATAAAAGAACTCAATGCCCCTTTCCTTTTCCCATGCTATCGTTTTTGAAGCTAATGCCTCCACCATACCTGTAACACATGGAAAGAGCAACTTACTATGAATTGTGAATCAAACTATATAAAATAATGATCATGATGATGGTGTTGCAAGGTATAGAAAGCTCTTTAATGAGAGGGCCACAACAATCAAATCAATAGAAGCTCAATTGTATCTAATCCTGGTAAAACATATTAAATGTAAAAGCAACCAATACAAAAGTTTAAGGATGAAAATTTGATAAATGAAGCTGTCAGAGATCTAGGGAGCCCGAAGCACCTAAGAGAATCCTTCATGATGGGTCTTATGAAAGAACACACTCATAGGCTTGACACCACATCTAACCCAAAACCTTAAGGCAATAAGTCTATGGGTCCTTCCTACTTATATGTCTCTCACTCATCCTATCTTTTTTCGATGTGGGAATTCCACAATTGTATATTCCCAACAATCTCCCCCTCAAGTGTGAATTTATTCTACATTGGACTTACTGGGCCTGCTCCCCCTTAAACGAAAGTCTTTTTTCTTAACTCAAGTATTACGGTATCACCAAGAGTCCCAATTACTCTACCAAATCCACTCGAGTATGCACCTCTAAGAGCCATGCTAGAGCCATCACGTGTTCCACCATCACGTGTACTGAAGAGTTCCCACCCCATCGATATGCTTTTCTCTAGAAGAGTGTCTTCCTACTCCATTGGGCCTACCAGGAGTCACCTGACTCTTTCATCCACATGTCAGAGCATCACGAGAATCAATGACCACCGTTTTCATACTCGTCCCTTACCAAACCAAGGCTCTGATACCACTTGTTAGAGATCTAGGAAGCCTAAAGCACCTAGAAAGAATCCTTCATGATGGGTCTTGTGAAAGAACACACTCATGGGCTTGACACCACATCCAACCCAAAACCTTAAGGCAATGAGTCTATGGGTCCTTTATACTTATATGTCTCTCACTCATCCCATCTTTTTTCTGATGTGGGAATTCCACACTTGTATATTCCCAACATAAGCCAAGTCTAATGTCTCAAAATAAAAGCTAGCTGATTCTATTATATTTTTCAGAAGTAGTTTGTCAACTACAGGAAGGGCATTTACCTGGAATTTATTAACCGAAAAATAAGCATTTTTAGCACGCTTTAGAGTAAGATGAGTTCCTTTCTAGCATTGTATCAGTTGTCATTCTGCATAATGCCACCAAGTGACAATTACGCAATGAAATTAAGAAATTATGATATGAAGTAAGCATATAAAGAGATGATTTGGACACTTAACCTGTTATACTCCTCAAGCTAGCACTCTTCCTCACATGCAGTCAACCGTTTCTCAACCTTTTCAAGGATTTCCTTCCTGCTAAAGGCTTATTCCTTGACATTACCTATATGAAGTTCAATCTGCTCAAGGAAGATAGCAGGGTCCACATTTTCTGCAATAGTATGGATAATAAGTGCTAAAATTCTTCTAGCCTTAAAATTTATAATGATATAATTTCATCAAGACAAATACCAGACTTTATGGCTTCCATGGCATAATCTATTACAGTATTTACTTCTGGAATAGTATGCATCTTTCTACATATCTCTTCCAACTCTGACCTCTTCTTCATAACAAGATCTTTCATCTTGCTTGATTTCAACTCTTCCAATCAAGAGACTTCTGCCTCAACCTGCAATTTAAATTCTTGTAAATAACTTCTATGAGAACTCAAACTAAGATTAAAATGGCAATAATACTAATCAGAGGAAAAAACAATTCAAATAGGGTGTTTGGCTCAATGATTTCATATTCTAAAGTAACTATGTTACAGGTGACATTCTGGAACATTTGTTATTCTTCCATTGGAGTATCCATCAAATTCCATAGCTCCAAAATTATAGTTGCAAGATCTTGGAGCTGTCATCACTTATGGCAAAATGTTGATCAATAACAAAACTTTTTAGATGAAAAGTAAACTCATATTTACACAAATATTACCTTTTGTATTCTTTTTATTTTAATCTCTCGCAATTTGAGTATTGCAGTAGCCAAATGCTAAATTGTATCATTATTTATGTTCCTTGATCCTTCAGTATCACCAAAACTTAGATGAAATTCAGTAATTGTGTGCTTGAAATCCATACCAAGCACTAAGCAAAGTGAGTTTAAAGTATCAAGATGCTCCTGAACCAGCTTCAAGCGATCACTCTGCAAAAAGAAAAAGATCAATTAGTGATTGTTAAAAGTAATAAATTAAAGTAGAATGCAGAGAAGAAAGGAAAACAAACCCAAACCTCCTCTTTTTGAAGTGCATGCAGCTGTCTATGCAACTCTTCAAGTTTTTTCAATGACAAATCAGTTTCATCAACAAATATATTAGCAACAGACCCACATATCTCATTCAAAATATTCTGTATCTCCTCTAAAACTTCAAGGAACTGATTTCTTTTATCTAGTTTCCTCTTCTGCATCTCCTCAAGTTGTGGTAGAATTCTTTGAAGTTCTTCCTTCAAACTTCCAGCACTTTGTTCTGCCTGAAATAATACAAACTCAGAGAGAGTGAGAGCCCCAAGTCCTAGGTAATTGTAGTCCGTATAAAAAATTATTGTAATCCTGTAATCTTTACAAACTGTTTCTTTAAGAGGGAAAGAAACAAAATATCCTTCATCTTTTATGCTATTTATAATACTAGAAATTTTAATTTCAAAACAAAATGTAATCAAGCTATAAATTTCAAAAACATAAAATAAAAATATTGCCAACGTGAAAATAAGAGGAAAAAAAATTCTATTCACTTTTTTTTTTTTAAATAATCCCATTCCAACTTTTTGGAAAAATACTTATAAATTAAGTAGAACCTTTTTATTAATAAATTCTATCGGTTCAAATTTATTTATGTAAATATATTGTTTAGATCAGATGGCCATAGGTGTGTATATATATATAAAAGAAATGATATATTTTTTTAAAATTAATTTTCAAAGTAACTAATATTTTAAATGTGCAGAAAGACAATGTAGAATGAATGAAGGATGTTGGCAGTGTTCAAAGACTTTCATTTGGTAGTTGCAGCACTTACAGCAATGGTAACCTTTGCCCGACGATTATGTAAGTGATGAAAATGACATGAAGAAGGCTGGGACTCCTATCCTAGGCAAAATTTTGTCTTTAAAAGCATTTATGATATCAGATATTATAGCTTTGGTTTTATTTACTTGTTCTGTCTTTATCCACCTTATGCTGGTGATCATAGGATATCATGAAAGATACTATTATTTAATAAGATTTGCCTTCAACTTCCTTTTCTATGCTATGTAGCAATGATGATTATATTTGTGACAGGCACTTATGCATTTCTAGCACCATCCTTAGGGTATGTCATTTGTGTCTTTGGATTGAGCTTATTCTTCTTCTTCCTCACTTATTCCATCACAAGGGTTACATGGAGTTTCCTTAGACTCATCATTTCATGTGATAGTGATGATGGGGATTGTTAGGAATATACAAGTGAGGAATTCCCACATCGAAAAAAGATGGGATGAGTGAGAGACATATAAGTGGGAAGGGCCCATAGACTCATTGCCTTAAGGTTTTGGGTTGGATATGGTATCAAGCCCATGAGTGTGTTCTTTCATAAGACCCATCAAGAAGGATTCTCCCCATGTGCTTTGGGCTCCCCATATCTCTAACAAGTGGTATCAGAGCTTTGTGCACAAAATCAAGGGTTTACAGATGACATCGTTTTCAAGGAAGTATGAGATGGAGAAGTTTACGTAACTTATAATGTCCTATGCGAGATTGCTGGTGAAACTGACCAAACGCCTATAGCTGAAGAAAAGACTTTACAATCTGAGAATTAGTAAAGGTACGCCCATTAAAGAATATCTGGATGAATTTAATTCAATCATTATGGACCTAAAGAATATTGATATTGATATAGATAGTGAGGATCAGGCCCTTATTGTGTTATGTTCTTTGCCACCCTCTTATGAGACTTTTGTTGATACTCTGTTGTATGGGTAAGATAGTATTTCACTAGACGATTTTAGTAATTCTCTAAAATTGAAGGAGTTGAAAAAGAATTTTCCAGATAATAGAGAAATATTTGAGGGGGAAGGTTTGATTAGTAGGAGAAGAACACATTCAAGAGAGGGTTCTTCCAGCAGAAAGAAATCTAAGCCCAGATCTAAGTTAAGAATGAAAAAGGCCAACTATTTTAAGTGCGAGGAGCAAGGTCACTACAGGAGAGACTGTCCCAAGTTGAAAAATAAAAGGGAAAGCAACCAAAAAGTTCTGCGAATGTAGTTAATAGTTTTATCGATTTTGATGGTGATGATAGTACTGGGGAAATTTTATCTGTGAGTTCAGATCATGGACAAAATTTCTGGATTCTTGATACTGGTGCTACTTATAACATGTGTGACACCCCTTACCCGGCTACAGTGTAGCCGAGCAAGTTATGCCACTCAGTGTGCCGGAGCACTCTATTTTATCTTAATTCATTTTTATCGTAGTTTTGAATATAACTTGTGAAATATAATATATTTAAGCCATTTATTGAAATTATTATTTATTTGAGGTTCCGAAAATTTTATAGAAAATCCGGCAGAGTACCGGCTAAAAATGGAGAAAGCAGTTCTTCGGAACCTGTGAAAAACACTTCCTATGATTATATTCAATCATCACAACTCTATTTCTCAAAATCTCAACATTTTTCAATTCCATTTCTCAATCTTTCATATCATGTGATGTCATACATAAATCACAGATAAACATTCACTTTTCCATTTACAACCACAATTCTCATTATTTACATGAATATCCAAATACATTACATAAGTTTCATTTACACAAAGGAAAATAAAAATCAATTACAAAATACCAAAATGAAGCCTAGTGTCCTACCAATGCAGTGTAGAAGGTGAGGTGACACGGACACTATGCAGAGCTGCAGGATGGACTTACCTAATCTGTGGTCTCACGGCTCTCGATCAAGATCTTGATACCTCACGCGTTGCAAAGCGGCGCTAAGCATAAAGCTTAGTGGTGCAAATAATAAAATAGAAAGAAATAATATGCAAATAAAAATCATAATTTCTTAGCCATTGTGTTCATAAGAACTGAATAATTACCAACTTAATGTTTAGTCGAGGGCTAATTACGTTTTATGATATTAACTTCTTCATGCATTTTGTTAATTATTTTCTTCATGATCTTGAGTTTCTTTGTATTCTATCATAATCATTCCTGATATTTAATTTTCGTATTTTCTTTAACAATCAGTTCAATTACAGTTATACTTTTCCATGCCCAAGTAACCTATCTTTGGACGATCGATCGATAACGGGTCGTTGGCACCGACACCGCGGTGTCTCGGTCATCATACCATGGGACGCAGAACGCCAACCATGTATGCGATCGGTATGGCTAAAAGCCATGATATCACATAATCGGGCATAAAAGCCATGCATACGGGCATAAAAGCCATGAATACGGGCATAAAAGCCATGAATACAGGCATAAAGCCTTTCGCAGTACTGCTAAAACAATACCCTATTGGCATGCCAAACTATCCAAACCAATCTTGTTAGGTATACTAGGGCATTTGATACTTTAAAATTCTTTAATCTTTGAATTTCAACTTTTTGTGTCACTATTCATTTCATTGGTCAACAAAAAGTTGACTTTTGCATAGAAAGTAGGTACATTGACTTTGGCACTTCAAACATACCACATTTTTCATTTAAAACTTGTTGGAAGTGTTCACCATTACCATTTCTAGGCTTAAACCAAGGGAAACAAAATTTTCAGTTTTTGAAACTTAACTTTACTATTCCATTAAGTACTGTTACAGTGGGAATTTGAGGAAATGGTAAACATGAAAGTTGTTCCTTATTTTGTCTAGTTGAATTTCTTTTTTTGAATCACTCCATTTGGAGTTTTGTAGCTCAAGTTATGGCCAAAATAAGTTTACTATTCACGTGTACTGTTCATGCTGAAATTTTGGGTCTGGCAGATTTTTGGTCCAACTTGGGTCAGTAATTTGATCAAGTTAAGTTCATAATTTGGTCTAACTTTCTTCATATGAAATGCTCTACCATACCTTAGGTTTCCATCGGTTCAAGAATCGCCTAAATCCGAGTTTTCTAGAGGGAGTTATAGTCATCCAAACATTACTGCTCAAATGAAAATCTGCAGAGTTGCAGGTTTGATAACTTAACTTTGCTCAATAATTTGAATGGGTTAATGGCATAATTTGGGTGATGTTCTTCATGAAAGTTGTTTGTCTATATCATATCTTGTTACTGTAAAAATTTCAGGTCAATTTGACCATTCTACAGTGAGTTATGGCTTACTGTTCATTTGGTCATTTCTGCAGGGGCTGTTTGCAGGGTATCCGGATTGGGGCCAACTTTTGGTCCACTTGCTTTGGTCTTTTGGGCATGGTTTCTTCAGCAAAAATGTGCCATTATAAGTCTAGTTTCATGACCAATTGGCCAAACACCAATTGGACCTACACAGCCAAGGATATGGCAGTCCAAACAGGCTGGACTCACAGCCTCATTTCTGCTGTCTTTAGGCAGCCTTCCCATTTCAATTTGCCATGCATTAACTCACTTCAAATTATGATTAACTTACCTTAAATGGTCACTAATTGACCATTAAAATGTCCATTTATCACTTCATAAACCAAGTCCAATTCTTCACTCCCAAAACCCTAATTTCAAATTTCAAAACTTAATCAATTAAATTCCTATCACTTCTCATGCATATAACCTCATCAATCATCATCACTAATCATGTATATATGCAGGAATTCATCAAACCCCATAAGGTTCCCAAGGTTGCTGAATTAGGGATGTTTAATTCCTTAACTAATTCTTTCAATTTCTTGAATTTCCCACTTAATTTGGCATGCATACTACACCTAAAATTGAAAGAAAAGGTTTTAGTGCACTAACCTTTAAGGGACACTTCTTGGACTTGTGAAAACCTCCTTGTTTCCTCTTTTCTTGGCTGTCAATTGCTTTGTCTAGGTGTGGGATTAATTTTTGATGAAGGGACTTATGGGTTTTAGGGTGAGGAAAGCATGGAAATTTGAAGCTTTCAAGAACCAAAAATGGAGGAGCATGGTGAAGGGAATTCGGCCATGGTGAGAAACAAAGGAGAAGGAGCAGAATTTAGGTTAATTAAATCCCTTTTTAACTTTTATAATGAGCCTTGTTGCTTTATGATTGGCCTAGAGTTTTTTTATGACCTCATGCTTACTTAATAAATCAAATTTACCTTGATTTCTTTTCTTTTCTTTTCTACTAACTTTGAATTAATTTTTCATCAACATTAATTCATATTTTATGTCATAATAATTATTTACTCAACTGGACAAGTCGGCCAAAAATTGCCTCTGAAGGCGAAATGACCAAAATGCCCTCCGTTTGGCTTAACGGGTCAAAATTGTCTGTACCGATTGAAAATTTTTTCTAAATATTTTCTTGGCATTCTAATGCCATAGGAACCTCAATGACCCTTCTCTGGAGTCCCAAAAATTATTTTATGAATTTTTCCCCGGGTCTAGGGCTCCTCGTTGCGAGAACCGCAACTTCCCTCTGAGTTACCCCTCGCTAGGCACCTACTGCTTAACTTGGTTGTATTTTATTTCTAAAATTTTTACTAAATTTTTCTTATTAATATTTGAGTTAATTATAGTTCCTGACTTTAGTTTAAATATTTTTCCGGACGTTCTAGCTGTCCGGACCGACACCGGTCACCGGAATAGTAGAATGTACGGAGTTGCTACAGTGAGGGTGTTACAACATGTGTCCACACAGAAATTAATTTGTCACTTACAAACAGATGAGTGGCAAGGTGTTTCTAGGCAATGATCATGCATTATCTGTGGAAGGAATTGGTAACATTAGATTGAGGATGTTTGATGGTGTCGTCAGAACTATAGAGTGTTGGAATGTTCCAGGACTAAAGAGGAACCTGATTTCTCTTGGGACACTTGACTCTCATGGATTTAGATACCATACAGAGAATGGAGTTCTCAAAATGTGTAAGGGCTCTATGGTACTCATGAAAAGCAATTGGTTTCAGTGTTGTATTTTCTTGAGCTAATGCAGTTCGGGGAAGCTACAGTAGCATCCGGAAGCAATAATCAGAATCAGACTCAATTGTGGCATCTGCGTTTTGGTCATATGAGTGAAAGAGGATTATCTGTGTTAAGCAAACGGGATTTGTTGAACGGGCAGAAAATAGAATCTGTGGACTTTTGTGAACACTATGTGTTTAGCAAACAGACCAGGGTGAAGTTTGATAAAAAGGCAGTGCACAAGACCAGAGGAATGGTGGATTATATCCACTCAGATCTATGGGATCCTAACAAAATCCCTTTCAAGAGCGGTGCCAGGTACTTCATGACTTTGATTGATGATTACTTTTGGATGGTGTGGGTGTATTTTCTAAAAACAAAAGATGAGGCATTTTCAACCTTTGTAAAGTGAAAGACGATGATTGAGAAGCAGACAGAAAAGAAGGTCAAGCATCTTAGAACTGATAACGGGTTGGAATTTTGCAATCGTGAGTTCGATGCATTCTGTAGTAATAAAGGTATAGTGAGACACCGGACTTGTGCAAGGACACCACAATAGAATGGTATTGCAGAATGCATGAACAGAACGCTTTGTGACAAAGCATGAAGCATGCTCTTACATTTAGGATTGGGAAAGGATTTCTGGGCTGAAGCAATTAATACAGCTTATTTTTTAGTTAATAGATCTCCATCTATAGCTATTGAGTGCAAAACTCATTTTGAGATCTGGTTTGGTTCAGCTGTTAATTACTCTCACTTGAAAGTGTTTGGTTGCCCTGCTTGTGCTTATGTGAGAGATGGTAAGCTTGAGCCAAGGGCAAGAAAATGCATATTTCTAAGGTATGTATCTAGAGTAAAAGGCTATAGGTTATGGTTCAATAATCCAAAGTCTCTAGGATTAATTATCAGCAGGGATGTGACATTTAATGAGTCTGCTTCATTAGATAGTTATAGGGAGAAGTCAATAGCAGAATCAGATCACGGTGTCAGAGAATAAGTGGAGCTTGATATTGATACTTCAGCAGTTCAGTCCAGTGATTCAGAGGATGAGGTGCAAGATCCTGATCAACAAGAGGATGCACCTGAGCAACAGCAATAGAAACCATATAGCATTGTAATTGCTAGAGAGAGAAGATAGATTAGACCACTACAGAGATATGCATATGCAGATCTAGTTGCATTTGCCTTGTCAGTTGCTGAGATAGCTGATGTGCATGAACCCAGCAATTATAGAGAAGTTATTTCTTATTCAGATGCAGATCAGTGGGTCGGTGCTATGAGTGAAAAAATTGAATCTCTTCACAAGAATCAGACTTAGAAGCTTGTAACATTGCCTAATGGACAGAAAGTGGTAGGGTGTAAATGGGTGTTCAAGAAAAAGGAAGGCACTCCAGGGGTTAAAGCACCTCGATATAAGGTATAGTTGGTAGCAAAAGGCTTTACTCAAAGGGAGGGGATTGACTTTAATAAAGTGTTTTTTCCTGTTGTGAAGCACAGTTTTATCAGAGTCTTACTTGCTATGGTTGCTCTTTATGATCTAGAGCTTGAGCAAATAGATGTGAAGACAGTATTTTTGCATGGTGAGTTAGAGCAAATTTATATGAGTCAGCCTGAGGGATTTGTCATTCCAGGTATGGAAAACCATGTTTGCTTGCTTAAGAAATCTTTATATGGTCTGAAACAATCTCCTAGGCAGTAGTACAAAAGATTTGATATATTCATGGTTTGTAATGGCTTTAATCGTAGTTCATATGATAGTTGTGTGTATCATAAGAAGCTTTCAAATGATTCCTTTGTTTATTTGCTGTTGTATGTGGATGACATGCTTATTGCTGCTAAAAGCATGTCACAAATTAACATTATGAAAAAATAGTTGAGTGAGGAGTTTGAGATGAAGGATTTGTGTGTTGCAAAGAAGATATTGAGAATAGAAATTACTAGGAATAGAAGTGTTGGGAAGTTTTTCTTATCTCAACAGGCTTATGTTGAGAAAGTGCTCAACCGTTTCAACATGAATAATGTTAAGCCTGTGACTGTTCCGTTTGCTGCCCATTTAAAGTTATCTATAAACATGTTACCAAAAATAGATGAGGAGATGGAGCACATGTCCAGTGTTCCCTATTCAAGTGCTGTTGGTAGCATCATGTATGCTATGGTATGCACCCGACCTGACATTTCACATGCAGTTAGTGTTGTAAGTAGATACATGGCGTGTCCTAGGAAAGGGCATTGGCAGGCAGTGAAATGGATTCTAAGGTATTTGAAGGGTACTACAGATGTTAGTCTGACATTTGACAGGGCCAAGATGAGTGATTCAATTATTGGCTATGTGGATTCAAATTTTGCAGGGGACTTAAACAAAAGGAGATCATTGACAGGCTATTTGTTTACTCTCTTTAGAAGTGCTATCAGTTGGAAGGCAATACTGCAAGCTACAGTGTTTTGTGACAGCCAGAGTACAATACATCTCATAAAGAATTAAATGTACCATGAGCGAACTAAGCACATTGATGTCAGATATCACTTCATTCGAGACATTGTATCTCACGGGACTGTAGTTGTGCAGAAAGTCTCTACACATGATAATCCAACAGATATTATGATCAAGGCAGGCCCAATCAGCAAGTTTAGGTATTGCCTAGACTTGGTTAGTGTTTGTAGTGCTCAGTAATGCCCTTGCGAAGGCATATGGCAAGACAGAGTGTTTTGTAATTATTTTGTTAATGATTGAGGGAATTCAAGCCAAGGGGAAGAATTGTTATTTTTTTTTATCTGGCTTGAATTTTGGATATATTTTTATGAATCCAAATTGTAACCTGACTTGAAAGTTTCGTGCTGTGATTCAATTAGGATAAAAAGTGAGATCAATGGTGGGCTTCGGGCTTGGGCCGATCCCCCCCCCCCCCCCGGTATAGACCAGTATAAATATTATAATATTCTACCCTTTGCGATAGAGTTGTGAGATATTCGAAAAACACACTGGGGTTAAGTTTTGAGAGTCTGAGTGATTATATCTTGCTCTTTTCATCATAAAGGAACATTTTCTCTTGTTTTGCCCGTAGACGTAAACCTTACGGTTGAATCACGTTAAATCTTGTGTTATTTTTCTTCTCTTTTCTATACTATGTGATTATACGATTTGTGTGTTTACCTTAGATTTGTGTGCCTATTATAACAAACTAGTATTAGAGCCTTGGTTTGGCAAGGGACGAGTATAAAATCGGTGGTCATTGATTCTCGTGATGCTCTGACACGTGGATGAAAGAGTCAGGTGACTCCTAGTAGGCCTAATGGAGCAGGAGGGCACTCTTCTGAAGAAGAGCAGGTCGATGGAGTGGGAACTCTCGGTACACGTGATGGTGGAACATGTGATGGCTCTGGCATGTCTCTTAGAGGTGCATGCTCGAGTAGGTTTGGTGGAGTAATTGAGGCTCTTGGTGATACAGTAATACTTGAGTTAAGAAAAAAAGGCTTTCATTTAAGGGGGAGCAGGCCCAGTAAGCCCAATGTAGAAGAAATTCACACTTGAGGGGGAGATTGTTGGGAATATATAAGTGTAGAATTTCCACATAGGAAAAAGATGGGATGAGTGAGAGACATATAAGTGAGAAGGACCCATTGACTCATTGCCTTAAGGTTTTGAGTTGGATATGGTATCAAGATCATGAGTGTGTTCTTTCATAAGATCCATCCATAAGGATTTTCCCAAAGTGCTTTGAGCTCCCCAAATCTCTAACAGGGATGTTCAAAAGGAAATTTGTAAGTAGTTTTCTTATATATAACTTTAATTTTGTTAATACTTTCTTTGTATCTCTTTTCGAAACACTGTCTCTATAATTATTTCTTTGTATCTTCCTCCCTCTCCTTCTCTCTCTATCTCTCTCAATCTCCCTAACTTGTAATTGTTGGGATTTTTATTCGAAGGTAAGATAGTAATTTTTTTTTTTAAATTTCCGTCACATCAAAAAGATAGTTGAAAAACTAATCATAATAAGTCATAAGGAGTTTATTCTTCACTGAATTAAAGTTTAAGAGGTTTTATATGTTACAAATTAAAGTTCAAGTATTGTTACATTGCCCAAGGACAACATGTAAAATTTAACCCTTGAAATCATGGTCCTATAATTGTCTGCTATGGCTTTAGAAGGGAAACTGTAAGAAATTGCTAAAATAGCAATAGAAATTAAAAATGATCTGCGATTGTTTCTAATTCACAAAAGGAGTTAAAACATAATAGAAATTAAAATTTGTTGCTAATTTTAGCGTAAATTTAAAATGAAAATTAGTAACAAAAAACAATTTCATTTCCAATTTATGCGCCAAATCTCTATATTGTGGGGCTTTTTTCTCAAGCTCCACAATTTAGTAATGGATTGAAATTCATTTCTAAATTTAGAAGCTAATTAGAAATGAAATTGAATTTCATTAGAAAGAGGCTCCACAATATATAGACTCAAAAATCTTTAAATTAGAAACAAACTTGGAGTCACATTTTAAATTGTGGAATTAAAAAAAAAAAAGAAAAGCCTTAAAATTTAAAAATAGATTCCAAAATTTGTTTATAAATTAGAAATGGGCACTGATTCCATTTTAAAACTATGGAATTCAAAAATATAAAATTCAAAATTTAGAAATGGACTGGAATCAGTTTATAAACTGTAAAGGTTAAAAATTGTGAAGACAAATAGCTTGCCTTTTTTAATTTAGAAACGAACTATTAAGTTTAGAAATGGATTTTGATATCTATTTCTAAACCATAGATCTTAAAAATTATGAGGAAAATATTCTACTTTTTTATAAAAAAAAATTAAAAATAAATATGAAAATCTATCTCTAATTTAGAATCAGATTCAAAATTCTGTTTTTAATTTATGTAGGTATAAGTTCTATATTTTTTCTATTAGAATCAGGCTCTGCAATCTATTTCTAAATCGAATATAAAAAGCCTTCTCTTTTCTTTTTTCGCTCATTTTTTCATTTTCTTTTCTCTCATTTTAGTCTTTTTTTTTCTATTCCCTTTCATTTTATTCATTTTGTATTTCATTTCATTTTCCTCTCATCTTTTTTTATTAATATATTTTCTTTTCATTTCATTTTCCTCTCATCTTTTTTTTATTAATATATATTTTTTATTTCATTTTTCTCTCATTTCACTCTTTCTTCCATTTTTTTTTATTTTCTTTCTTATATGTTTCTTTTTATTTTCCTCATATCTTTTTCTTTTTTTTAATACTTTCTTCCATTTTAGTCCCATTAGTAATTTTTTATTATATTATATTTATGGTAATTTTTTGGTTAATTTATTTTTATTAGTAATTTGTTTTTAATAATAATTTTATATTATTTTCTATTATTAAATTATTTTGTTATTAATTTATTAATAATACTATTTATTGATTTATTTTTTATTATAATAGATTAATGATAATTTTTTATTAGTAATTTTTTTTATAGTAGTTTGTTTTTAATATTTTTATATTTATTTTTTAAGGTATCGGTAAAAATATTTCTATAGTACTTTTTAGTAGTAATTAATTTTTATTTGTAATTTATTATTTTATTCAAAATTTACTTTTTCCATTTCTAAATGATTTTATACTGAATAACATTTATTCTTTTTTTGCCTTGACTTAGAAACACACACAAAAAAAAAATCTATATTTAAATATAATTTATGTTTAAAAATTTCCTTATTATTAAAAATAAAAAAAAGTTAACCTCTAATTCGAAACCGACTAATCTCTTCCTCTCATTAAAAGCAGAATTATTTTATTTTTATTTTTTTTCCTAATTAGAAACGAATTTTTTTCATTTCTATTTTAAAAAAGAAAAAAAAATCATTTTATAGTCATCATTAATACCAAATTAGAAATAAAAATTTTCCACTACTAATTCATTTTTTAAAATATTCCATTTCTAATTTTTCTTTTTAGGTGGGAGATGTGTGATGCGCATATATTAATTCAGTGACATATGCAATTTGTTCTTTATATGATTTTATAAAGGCTGAGTTTAACAATTTTGTCATACTTCAAAATAAAAATTAAAAAAAAAAAAAATCTGACCCATAGAGATAAAAGAGAACCACTACTACTTGCTTCAGATATCATCAGTAACATCATTTCATAGATTAATAGAAACATTTAAAGAAAAAAATGAAAATTGTTACCACTACTTGCTTCAGATGTCAGTCAATAAACCACTCCTGAGCCTTAAAGGTGGCCATTGTTCTCTTGGACGGGAAAGAGAAGAGGAAGAATGGAAAGAATCAATCTTGGACTTGCATTTATTATGGTCTCCTTTATTTTCCTCCCAACACTTTTTTAGAGCTTTAGCTTCGTCTTCGGACATTATCTTCTGCGTGCCATTACCTCCGACACTGATTTCTCCCTTCTCATTATCCATGGCAAATTGGTGATGATTAGCAACCTAAAGAGACTTGGAAATTGATAAAATATAAATAGGTTTGAAAGTCGAAAAAATAAAGATGAAGATTTATAATTATTTATTCATAAAATTTATGATGTAGTTGGGTCACACAATTGTTAGGCATGCAACAATTGTTGGCTGTTGGGTCATATAATTAACAAGACATGCAAATTTTTTGGAATTTATGAGTACATTACATTTGCATTTTTACTCAGTATAAGCAAGTGGAACGGGCTAAATACCTATGAACAGTTGAGAGTATTGATTTCATTTGAAATAAATCATTTGCATCAAAGGAATTTAATTAAAATTTTATATAATTATATTTATTTTTTTTAAATAAAAATTTTATAATTTTAAAAAAATTAAATTATTTCATTCCAAATATAAAATTGATAAAAAAATCAATTAAATTATTAATGGTTTTTGAGACTCCCTAACCAATGTTTGGGTCTCCCATAAGTGTTTCACACTTCGAGTGCTTGGTCTTAGGCACGAGAAAGGTGTGTTAAGATCTCACATTGGTTTGTGATAGGGTAATGTGCCCCCTTATATGTCCCTGGGCATTCCTTTCCTCTTGAGCCAGCTCAATTTTTAAGAATGCCACTAAATGATAATGAAGTACCACATTATACTGCAATATTACCTTAAAAAATTTTAAAAATTAAAGATTAAGTATGTGAGGAAAAGAACCTAGCAAATGAAAAAGAAGTGTAGCCATTAGAGAGAAAGACTCGCATATGTAAGATTAAAGGCTTTGTTTATTTTGAATTGAGTTTATAATTTATTAATTTTTATCTGATTTGAACTCATTTAATTGAAATGAATTCATAATCTATTTTATTTCATAAAGAATTTAAAATGATTAAAATTCAAATAATCTATAAATGTGATGCCCCTTACCTGTCTACTGTATAGCCGAGCAAAAAGTGCCACATCCAGTGTCGGAGCACCTTATCTTGTTTTATCATATCTATTGTAAACTTTTGATGTCATTTAAAACATGTATTCTATGTGTAGAATTTTTTTTTTTTTATGACTTATTTCTATGAAGACCCGGACAGAGCCTCCCCTGTTTTATTAGCATCTGGGGTTCCACTATCACCTGTTAACATATTCATAGTCATCTCACATATTTTCATATCATATTCTCTTTTATCATATCATTCACAACTATTTATGAGATCTCAAAATGAAGTATCATCTGTTGCTATCAGAGCCGCTCGTGTGTCTTCTTGGGCGATGGTGGGGCAAACTTCAGCGAGGATGCTGAGTCCCGAAAGGGGGGGGGGGGAATGGTCCCTTAGGCAAATTCCACATCGGCAAAGCACGGAGATAGTTTTGGGTTCAAAAAGTAATGATATATAAAATGGGGGAACTAATCACTAGAGGTGCCTTTTTGTGGAATGACTTGGAGAGTTGGAAGAACTCCAGGGTTAAGCGTGCTCGCTTGAGAGAAATCCTAGGATGGGTGACCTCCTGAGAAGTTCTCCATTCCATCTATGGGACAAAACCGTGAGGCTTATGGTCAAAGCAGACAATTCCTCTAATTGTTAGAGCCCGACCGTTACAATAAAATTAAATATTCAGTTAAATATTAATTAATTCAAACTACAAATCACGGAAATTGACTCATTAATTATAATAAGGTATAAGAATTAAATAATAATTTATTCTAAGTAAAAATAATTGATGCATTATATCTTTAGCATATTGCACTTAATTAATTGTCATTTTCGTATCCTTGAGTTGCACAAATATTGTGAAATGTTAGTAATGATAACAAGCATATTATGGAATATATCGGATTTTAATGCTCTTTCAGACATAATATATATTTTTTTTCATGTTAATAAGGAATACGATGCATGATTTTGTATAGAGGGAGCATGCGTTAACCAATTTTAATAGGTTACAAAAAATGGTTGAGAAATTTTGGAGATGAAAAAATCGATTGTAAAATTGATTACTATTAATAACCAATTTTAATCAGTTTCAAAAATTAGTTGTTAACAGCAATTGATTTACAAATTAATTGTAAATTAAAAAAAAATTAGGGGGAATTTTTTTGGGGAAATAAAATCGGTTATAAAAATTAATTGTTATTAGCTAATTCCCAAATTGGTTGCAAATAAAAAAAATTGAGCAAAAATTTTTATAAGAAAAAATGTGGCAATTGATTTATAATTAGTTGCAAAAATCGGTTGCTATTAGCAATTGATAAGGAATCGATTACAAATAATAATCAATTTTAGTAACCGATTTGCAATCGGCTGCTGATTTTGAAACAAATTAAAACAATTTTTAAAATTTGCAATCGATTCTTGATTGTTGTTAGTAATAGATTTTAGTAATAAATTTTAGCAATCGATTTCTTAATCAGTTGCTAATAGCAATTAATTTTAAAATCGGTTTCTGCTAATTTCATATTTAAAGTTTTTCTAATATTAATTAATAATTGACTTAGCAACCATTTATAAATTAGTTGCTAATAATAATCGATTTTAGCCATCAATTATAAAATTGATTGTTAATAATAATCGATTTAGCAATTGATTCTTGAACCAGTTGCTAAATTTTTAAAAAATGGACTATTTTACTTAAAAAAAATGAAATCATTAATCGATTGCAAAATTAATTTTTAATAGCAACTAATTTTAATATGTTGCAATATATAACTGATTGTAAAACTGATTATTTTTTTATAGTAATGTTGATGCATGTTGTGCGAAAGATTTACTATTTTATTTTTTATAATATAATTTAATATAATTTTATATTTTTATAATTATATTATATTTTTACATTTTTAAACAATTTTTAGTGAATAATTATATATATATATATATATATATATATATATATATATATATATATATATATATATATATATAAAGTAATTCATATTTTTTAAATAATTTATTTAGAAACATATAATACGTTGAATATAATTTTATAATGTTTGAAGTTATAAATTTAAGAAAATTTTAAAATACTTAAAAAAATAGACTAAATATAATTTTAAATTTTAATAGTTGAGATTTAAAATATTTAGATAAAACTAATATTTAACATGGCAAACTAATTTTTATAAATAAATTTAAAAATAAAGATAATAAAAGAAGTGCCATATGATAATTTTTTAAGCATACTTATTAACTTATGTGGCACCCTCTATACTAAAAGAGGTGTTACATGATAATTTTGTTAGTAGTATGCCCTAGAGCATATCATTTAGTATGTATCTTGTACATGTTTTATTAATAAAAGGCATTTTCACTTTTTCGTTTACATAATATATTTATGTGTAATAGAAAAGGTCCATTGATATTTTATTAGAAATTTTATTCTTAAGTTGTTAAGAATATGAGTGACAGTATTTCTAGCACAGAGTATCATAAATTGGTTCACAATTGAGAATACTTCACAATAAGGACATGACTTATCCAGAAAGATTGTAATGATGTTTGTTCCCAAGTTATTTATATGAGATATAAATAAGATGGAATTGTGAGTCTCATGCCATATAACAAACATGATAGGCACTTATACATGATAAGTAGGTCGAACCAGTGACATTTATGACAACCACATGGAGTTTACTCTTGTCAATGCATATAATCTTTAGACTTTAGATAACACAGTTATCTTGTATATAGGTGGTTTGAGTTTGATACTGCTTTCATGCTTGTATTGTGTATGGGTATATGGGCATGTGTTGGCTCCTACTAGTTATATATGGAGGTAGGTATTGATCAAGATGGAATCTGTTACCCTAAGTAAATAGGGATAAAATCCTATGTTCATTTAATTATTCTTGATGTTTCAAGTTCCTGGTTAGGACAGATATATTTAATCAGAAAAGAGTTTCTGATGAGAAAATCTTTTTAATCAAGAACTGGAATTAAAAGACAGCTCGAATTAGGATTTTGTAACCGAGAGATTCTAGTGCATGGTAACATATGATTATAGGTTCATTTAAGGTAAATCTTATTACTAGTTGGGTGGCTATGGCATGCTATGCTAAGTGTTAACCATAGTCTATGAGCTGCCTAAAATGATTTAGAAAAATCATTTATGGTAAGACAGAGTTCTGATGATATTAAGAGTTTATATCATATCTCATTGCCAATTAGTGATGAGCTTAGTAAGTCACACACATACACAAGTAATCACCAAGTTAAATGTGATTTAATTAATTAATTGAAGAGTTTAATTGATTAATTAAATATGTTTGGTTTGCAATTAGATTGCAAAGTCCCTAGCATGGCTTGAAACCAAATCTAGGTTATTGGATGTATAGTATAAGTTAAATTTATATTTAAAGTGTTTAAATATGAATTTAATTATGAGAAATTAATTAATAGAGATTAATTTATTTATTTATATTTGATATAAATTGATTAGAAGAAGAGAAATAATTATTTTGGGTTGAGAACTCAAAATTAAGACACAAGGGTATTTTGGTTATTTTACAGGGTGACATGTGGCACAATGAGATAATGACACATGGCACTACACATAAGCTTGCCAATTGTCTTTTAATAATGTAAGATGATCAAAGTCAAGATTAAATCTAGGTTTGACACTTGGCACAATGTGATTGGGTCAATTAAACCTAGAGCCAATCAAAATGTGACATGTGGCAAGAGTTTTAAGTGGTGACCTAACTATATAAGAGAAATGATGAAAAGAAAAAAAGACAAGCTGCTATTTGTTTCATTGGTGCCGCCACCCAAAACATCTCTTCCTTCTCTTTTTCTTCATCTCTCATCAATTCAAAGAGAATTGCCAACATTCTCTTGAATTACAAATACTAGAAATCGTTTCTAGTATCCTGTATACATCTGTAATCTCTCAAAAGGCAAAACCTGATTTTCTAATTGATTGGAAAGGTTTTAGAAGCTGTTCAAGGGGCTGCCATTGGTGATCTTGGTATAGATAAGCTAGAGGGACAACATCTGGTATCCTAGGCACATCTCAAAGGTGCCAAACACAACTGCAGTGCATCAAAAGGTTAGTGCACTTATTCTTGATCTAATCTAGGGTTCTAATGAATCAATATGTTAATTCTAAAATCTTAAATAACAAATGTAGATTCAAAAATATACTAAAAGAGTTTTAATATGCTATTTATCATTGAAATCAAATAGATAAAAATGAATCTTGCATGATGCATGTGACCCTAGAAGAAAAATTTTTGAATTCAATGATCTAAACTTATATTTTTCATGCTTCCGCTCTTTCAAAATTTTCAAGAATATTTATTTATATATGTAGTACGCTTTTATAAAGTTTTTTTTTTCAAAGCTTAGCTTTAATATATATATATATATATTCTAAATAAAAAATAATTGATGCGTTATATCTTTGGTAGGTTGGACTTAATTAATTTTCATTTTCGTATCAATAAATAATTGATGTGTTGAAGGCATGTACCCTCACCTTCCTCTACTAATTTAATCATGAATAAGAGGAAAAAAATCTCGCTCGCTTTTAATTATATTTACATTGATGAGGTTCAAAAGAAGAAAACACCTCATTAACAATGACTATGGCATTATTGCGCTTCACTAAACTGATTACTTGAGCAAATTCTCTTCAAAATCTTACAAGTGAAATTATTTAATCTAATTAATTTTTATTACTTTAAAACATTTATTTCAAATTGAAAATAATAAATTAAATTATAAATTTTAACAAATCTTAAAAAACTAACTTGACTTATTAATTAAAATTTAAGTAATTCATGATATTGAGAAAAATATTGACTGTGTTGTAGTGCATTCATTTTGAATGAAATGCTCTCATCCGTCACGTACGTATGGGTTTCTCTCTCATCTTCAGGGCGCTTTAATTAATTTGATTCACAGCTAGCTATCGCAGAAAAGCCAAGGCTATGGTTGGTATATCTACTTTTTTTTTTTTTTGACCTTTCCCGAATTAAATTTCTCCTGAAACCACATTCCACATTATATATTCACTTTCTTGTGTCAAATGCTGATAACAGTAACCACCACCAGCAGCAGCAAATATGGAAGTTTACACACACATTGATGATCACTTGCAGAAGGCGGCAGCAGAAGGCAATTTTAAACCATTCAAGGATTATCGAAGGACTCTTCCTAGCCTACTCACCTCAAATAAAAACACAATATTGCATATCTACCTTACCTCTTCAGATAAAAGATCCACCAAGTTTATAAAAAAGGTACTTCGCAATTGTACGTCACTGTTACGGGATGTAAATGTCCACGGTGATACTCCGTTGCACATTGCAGCAAGGTACGGGCATGCTGATGTAGCGGAAGAGCTAATCAAATGGGCAAAGGCTTCAATGCATAATGAAATTGCTATAGAGAGCGGAGAAGGGCCAAGAGAGAGGGAAATTGTAGCAGTAAGGGAGTTGTTAAGAGTGAAAAATAGAAATGGAGAGACGGCCTTACATGAAGCTGCACGAAATGAAAAAAGTCTGGGTGTCGTGGAAGCAATATTGAGTAATGAAGATCCTTTGTATTCATATTCTGCCAATAATTATGGGGAAACTCCGCTTTACCTGGCTGCTCAAAATGGATGTGAAAAGATAGTTCTTGAGTTATTGAATAGAAGCAATTCACAGTCACCGGAGTATGGCGGCCCCAATGGTAAAACGGCATTACATGCGGCAACAATGCACCGCCGCTACTCCAAAAGTTCATGTATATCAAGAAGACGTGAGTTGCGAATATCTTTCTATGCAACTTCTTTTTTTTTTTTCCTTTTTAAATTTTTTTAATAGAGATAATATGTAGGAAACATCGACCATTTAATCAATATTATTAATGATAAACCCATTAAGGTTTATTTCGCATCTATTAATATCCATTTAATACATTCCATTAGTATAATAAACTCTAATTTTAATGATAAATGCATGTTTCCCATATCAATAGAGTGCACCTGTGATTAAAATGATATTCCTTCCATCCACTTTTATTTGTTATATTTGAATTTTTTTTTAAAAATAGATTAAAAAATACAGTAAGAATGCGTTGATAAGATAATTGTTATTCTTATAACTTTTAATCCTTATTAATGTTGTTTGAATAGTTAAAAGAGATTAAGTTGATTTTTTAACTCATTAATATTTATACTTTTTTGGGAGGTTAAATATTAATTTTAGACGGTTTAAGTTAATAATTATCCTTTATAAAGATTAAAAAAACTTTATAAAGGTAATATTTAACCTTTAATTTTTTAACTTTCTACTAACTTGGGGTGATCAGGCTAAGATAATATGTATTTTTACTTTATATAGAAAAAAATTTTAATGAAAAAGTATTAATTTTAAATTTCTGATCTTTTGCATTAAATAAATAAATTTGCATGACAGTTGTATCATTAAATTCAATATTTATTGTAGTGGAAATTCTAATTTTTTTATAAAATAAAGAGAAATAATTAATTGTCAATTTCCCATCATCTTTAAAAACTTTGATAATAAATTAAGGATCTTGATATTAAAAATTATGATTTTGGTTTTGTAGACTGTTATCCATGTATGATAGACGCGCTGTTGGACAAATGGAGTAGCTTGGCCAAACAAACAGATGACAAAGGTTGGACTCCACTCCACTATGCTGTGTATAAATGTAGAACACGTGCAGTCCAAAAGCTATTAGATAAGGATATATCTACAGCTTATATTGCCGATAAAGATGGGAAGAGAACTGCTCTTCACATTGCAGCCTGTCGAGACTTCAAAGACGGAGTGGAAATGATCATTTCTAAATGCCCAGGTTGCTGCGAACTTACTGATATTAGAGGCTGGAATGTTCTTCACTATGCAGTGATTAGCAAAAGTGATGAAGTACTAAAAGCATTGCTCCAACATTCATCATTGATTTACCTTTTAAATGGGAAAGATGCTAAAGAGAATACGCCTGTCCATCTATATAATGCTTATCATTCCGATTCGCCTTCTTTCATAGAAGGAGATTCTAATATGTTCTTCTTCTGGAAAAAACTGCACAAAGAAATTCAAATCGCAGGATACTCTTCCTCAAAGAAGGTAAGCCAACTAACATCTATCTTAACATATATATATATATATATTACTTGTTGGCTCATCTTGGAGCAGAATATGGTTTTTCTCTTTTCTTCTTTTAATACTATAATAGTTAGAACTGCACAACATTAGTGAATGCCAATAATTAAATACTACTTAAAAAATGTAAAAATTGTTAAGACTTGAGCCCTTATTAGCAAATACCCTTCATCTTTTATGCTATTTATAATACTACAAATTTTAATTTCAAAAAAAATGTAATCAAGCTATAAATTTCGAAAACATAAAATAAAATATTGCCAACTTTTTTTAAATAATCCCATTCTAACTTTTTGGAAAAGTACTTCTAAATTAATTAGAACCTTTTTTATTAATAAATTCTATTTGTTCAAATTATTTATGTATATATATTGTTTAGATCAGTTGGCCATAGTTGCATATTCTAACTTTTAAAATTTCTTTTTATCATGCCTTGTATCTAGAATATATTCCAAGTAATTGTATTCATCGATTTTTTTTTATTTTTATTAAATATTAATTAAATAATATATATATATATATATATATATATATATATATATATATATATATATATATATATATATATATATATTATTTGGGATGATTCGAATTTGAGAACTAATGCAAAAGAAATGATTTTTTTTTTAATTAATTTTCAAGTAACTGATATTCGTTGCAGAATGACAATTTAGAATGGATGAAAGATGTTGGCAATGGACCAATAGGGGAAATTCAGAAAGAAAAAAGAGGAAAGAGAACAGAAAATAAGATACTTCAACTTGAAAAAGTCAAGGACTCTCATTTGGTTGCTGCAGCACTTATAGCAACAGTAACCTTTGCGGCAGCTTTCACCTTACCCGGCGGTTGTGTAAGTGATGAAAAAGACATGGGGAAGGCTGGGACACCTATCCTAAGCAAAATTTTGTCTTTAAAAGCATTTATGATATCAGATATTATAGCTTTGGTTTTATTTACTTGTTCTGTCTTTATCCACCTTATGCTGGTGATCATAGGATATCAGGAAAGATGCTATTGGTTAATAAGATTTGCCTTCAACTTCCTTTTCTATGCTATGGTAGCAATGATGATTACATTTGTGACAGGCACTTACGCAGTTCTAACACGATCCTTAGGGTATGTCGTTTGCGTCTTTGGATTGAGCTTCTTCTTCTTCTTCTTCCTAACTTATTCCATGACAAGGGTGACCTGCAGTTTCCTTAGACTCATCATTTCATATGATAGTGATGATGAGGATGTTCAAAAGGAAATTTTGTAAGTAGTTTTCTTATATGTAACTTTAATTTTGTTAATTTTTCACGATTCTAATTTTTTATTCACTATTGAAGCTCGTGGATGATTGGCGGAATCTGGTCACGTTTCTTATTCTTTCACCCTAATTTGATGTGGTCACCATATTTGAAGCTTCGACGTTTGTTTGAAAAGATTAGAGTCTCATTGAAGAAGAAAATCATAGTCCCACTGAAGAAGAAAATTATAGTCCCGATGTAGAAGAAAATCAACCAATTTAAGCCTGTTTCCGCTCGTTAAAGGCCTTCAACTATCTCAAATTCTATTGCTTGTTGCTTGGTAGCCTTGCCATTAGTCTCCGTGTCTCATATCTGCAGAGGAGTTGGAGCTGGGACTTTCATAAGTTTCTTCATCGATTAGAGTTTTATCTTTCCCTTCTCTTGTTCTTTCTAATTTTACTATTTTAGACATATTAGCAAATATGATTTTGGGTTTTTATGTAAGTGTGGTTTTGTTTGAATCTAAGATGATGAGGAACTAATGTCTTTCACTAGGGTATCTAATGTAGCTTATACTTTGTTTAATTTTCTTTATTAATGCATTTGCTTGCTATTTGAACTTAATACTTTTAAGTTTCTATATTTGATACTTGAATGGTTTGATTCATAATTTTGTATTGGGAGGTAAGGTTATGAATCTAAGTTAATATCAAGTAAGTAGTAGAAGGTTTGATTTGAGGGTTTTTATTTGAGGGTAAAATAGTAATTTTATTTTTTCCCTAAATTTCTGCCACATCAGAAAGATAACTGGAAAACCAATTATAATAGATCAAAAGGAGCTTATAGTTCACTGAATTTAAGTTTAATGGTTTTTATTTGTTGCAAACTGAAGTTCAACTATTGCACTGTTACAATACCCTAAGTTTATGGATAATGTGTAAAATCTAACCTATAATTGTCTGCTGTGGCTTTAAAGGGAAACTACAAGAAATTGCCGAAATAACAATGAAAATTAAAAATGAACCACACATTTTTCTAATTATCAATGGAGTTGTAACAAAATAGAAATTAAATTTGTATACATGTTAAAAGATATGGGCTAGTTAGACTATTTTCTTGGGATAGAAGTTCATCATTTGGCATCAGGTCTTTTACTCACTTAGAGTAAATATATTGATGATCTCCTGGTAAAAGCAAATATGGCAAATTGCAATGGTATCGCTACTCCAATGTGTCCCAAAACCAAGTTACGCTTACAAGCAACTGATCCTTATTTATATCGCACCATAGTTGGCGGAATTTAGTATTTATCCTTGACCAGACCTCATGTCTCTTATGCTGTCCACCGTCTCTCTCAATTTCTCCATGAGCAAACTGAAAATCACTGGACGCATCATGCGTTATTCAAAGCATACTCAGCACTACGGTTTGTTCCTTCGTAAATCTTCCACTCCTCAACTTAGTGCTTACGCTGATGCAGACTGGGCTTCAAATCCAGAAGATGGCAAGCCTGTTTCTAGTTATGCAATATACCTAGGCGCCTGTAACGCCCTCACCATAGGTAGTCTGTACATTTTACTGTTTCGACGACTCATGTCTGTTCGGACAGTCAAAATGTCTAGAACTACACCTAAACTATAGTGAGGAGGCGTAAATTGAAGAAATAAATGTTAAGAAAATATAGGAAAAATGTAGAGAAAAATAAAAAAAAATTTAGAGAATTTATTAATTTGTATAAAATAATAAAAATGACCCGATATGCATTATGAAGGGCATTTTGGTCATTTCACCCTCAGAGGTGAATTTTGATCTAAATGTCAAATTAAAATTTAGAGAATAAAATAATTTACATAAATTAAAATTTATGAAATAAATTAGAAAAATGAGAAGAGAAAAGAAAAGAAAAGAAAAGAAAGGAAAAGAAAAGAAAAGAAAAGAAAAGAAAAGAAAAGAAAATGACTTAGGGAAATTTAAAAAAAAAAATAGAGTACACATATAAATATATAAATATAAAGCATAAGAGACAAAACTCACCAACTAAAGTCATCTTCTCCATCTTTTCCCTCTCTCTTTGCCGTCTACCATTGTCTCTCATTTTCTCCATTGTTGTCAAGCTTTCAAGCTTGATTTCCCAAGCTTTCACACACTAAAACCCATAGCCCACTTCACAAAAAATACTCTCCACACTCTAAGAAAGCTATAGACACCCATTGAAAGCAAGAAATTTGAAGTTAGGGAAGCTCAAGTAAGGTTAGTGTACTAATCCCTCTTCTTCTCTTTATTAAACATGAAAAGCATGTTTAGCCAAGCATAAATATCATTAAAAAAAATCTTGAGGAAAGAACTCTTGAATTTGTGGCAGCCATGGAACTTGATGTTTGTTGCTTTTAAGTGATGAAAAATGGTTCCATGAGAATGTGTGATGAGCTAAAATATTTGGGTGTTTGATTGTGTAGTGTTTGTGAAAATTTAAAACTTTAAAAACTAGGGTTTGTGTAAATACTTGAGGACTTGGTGTAAATGTTGAAATTGACCTATTGAGTTGAGATTGTTGCTTACAGAAGTGTATTGCATGCAAATTGAAGTAAGGAAGTTGAAGGAATTGAGATATTGAGAGTGTTCAATTTTCTGTAGGTTTGGACTCAATGAGTCTAGTGGGTTTATTGACCCATAACTGAAAATGTGTGACTCCAATTGATATAAGGCCAATTTAAGGTGAAAATAAACTCAAAATAGCCCATTTTTCATGCAGATACCATGCCCAAATTTTGCCAAAATCATTACCAATTCTCTGCCCAAACCCGGATGACTAAACACTGAAACCCAGAAAATGACTAAATGAACAGTACGTGTTCATTTGGTCATAACTCTCTCTATATTGGTCCAAATGACCTAAAATTTATATCAATGGAAAGCTTAGACATAAGGCTACACTTTTCATGAAGACCACTTGACCCAGTTTTGCCTTTAACAAAATCAAATTATTAGCACAATTTGAGTAACTAAAACTGCTAACCCAGAAATTGTCTAAAATACTGTTCCTTTGGTATGCTTAACCAGTTTTGGCAAAAATGCCATAACTTGGTCTCCAAAGCTGAAAATTGAGTGAAGCTAGTGCCAAAAGTTTTATAAGACATAGCACAAAAATTTTTATGTTTTGACCAAGTTCTAGAAACCATTGCATCCTAGGGAAAATATTAGCCAAATTTAGGAATTGAAATCTGGAAAATGTTAAGTTGAACCTAGAATGCCATTTGATACCCGTGTGTTCATTTGGCCATAACTCCCATTAGGAAATTCCATTTGAGATGTGCCATTATGATCTGGAAACATGATAATTAGGGCTACAACATTGATTTAGACACCTTTGCCAAATTCTAAGCGTAAAGACCCTAAAAAGAGGGTCAAACATACTGCCCTGAAGTTGATTATTGCCCTTATAGGATTGAGAGTCCAGGTTAATACATTGACTATAACTCACTATACCAAGCTTGAAAAATTATGAAATTATACCTGGGAGTCCCTAAGACATAGAGGAACATATCTTATGGAGGAACCTAAGTCTAAAAAGGACCATTAAATGATCAAATGACTAGTCAAAGTTTATTGACCATAAATTATAAATTCTGGACAGCTTAGAGGCAAAGGGACCAGTTATGGTATTTTGACCATAACTTGAGTTCTATAACCCCAAATTTAGTTATTCAAAAACTGAAATTCAAGTTTAAACATAGAGGAGCATTTGTTATGAAGGAAGTGTGATCAAATAGACATCATAACCTAGTCAAATTCCTAGATAAAGATAACACATCAAAATGAACCTAAAGAAAGGCTCATGGCAAAAAAAGCTATATATGATAATTAAAATACTCATAAGGATAATTAAATATTAAAAATGATATGAATATATAAATTGGGACTAATGTCTTATTAATATGAAATTAATGGTACCAATGAACAGTACCAGAAAATAGTAATAGTGAATAGTGCTAAAATAATTAAAAATGTTAAATTGCCCATAGTATACCTAGACTTATTTATTTAGTTTGGATAAATTGGTATACCAATTAGTGACTACAGATAGCAGTACTGCCTATCGAGAAAATCATGAACTGACAATATATGTCTGATATGATTGTTCTACAAGCTATATGCCTACTTACTGGCCATTGTGCCTACTTTATTTCTGGCTTTACAAGTCTGACAGCTGGTCTCGTACCCGACAGCTGGCCTCGTACCCGACAGCTGGCCTCGTGCCTAACAGACGTATACTGGATAGACATATGGCCATCTAACCAGTATACACCTGTGCATCCAGCTTTTATAATTTGTTATAGGTTTCTTGGGCACTGATAAAAATTAATTAAGACTTAAAATATAATAAGTAATCATAAAAGATCCCGATAATGTTAATTGCTTTCAAAGAGCAATAAAATGTAAAAGACCCAGAAATTATGATTTACAGATATTATTTCAATTGTTAAATTATTGTTATTATAAATTATGCATCACTAAGCCTTATGCTTAGCGTGTTAGTTTTCCATCGCATAGGTACTAGAGATCAGTCCTAGCAGCCGTAGCAGCAGCACCAGTAGTGCACTGACAGAGCTCTGACCAGATCTGCCACTGTCCAGAGTCACCTCACAGGTCTTTTATATTTTGATAGGGCCCATGTATAGACTAGTATTTTGGTTCATTATGTCTAGTCATGATGTATTTCATTTTGGACTTGTAATTAAACTTTGAGATTGAAATGAAAACTTGTAATTTATTAGCTATGAATTTCTATATGAATGCAATAGATGATACTTCAATTTTAGATCTCATAAATAATTGTAAATGATATGATACAAGAGAATATGATATGGAAATGTGTGAAATGAATATGGACATGTTAACAGGCGATTAGTGGAACCCGTCAGATGCTAATAAAACAGGGGAGGCTCTGTCCGGGTCTTCACAGAAATAAGTTAGAAAAAAAAAAAATTTACACATGGATTACTACTTTTAAATGATATTAAAAGCTTACAATAGATATGATAAAACAAGATAGGGTGCTTCGGCACCGAATGTGGCACTTCTTGCTCGGCTATACAGTGGATGGGTAAGGGGCGTCACATTTAGTGGTATCAGAGCAGAGGTTTAGGCGGTCCTAGACCTAAATAGTTAGAAATAGATAGAGTGCATCACATGCATGGGCCTTTAAATAGAGTCGAGGTGACACTAATGCAGATCTGTTTCTTTGTCTGTTTTATAGGATCGATGGCATCTGATCCTTCAGAGCACGGACCTCCAGGACCGATAGAGGAGGAAGTAGAGAGTCACGCACCTGCTCCTAGTCGGGGGAGAAGTGGTAGTAGAGCAGAGTCATCTCGAGGTACTGTGAGTAGGGCACAACAGGCCTTCTATGAATAGATGACACAGCTGTTCCGTCAGATCACCGGAGCCATTCCTCAGCCACAGCCACCTCCACCTCCACAGCCACAGCCACCACCACCACCACCACCTGTACAGCCACCTCCACCCCCACAGCCGCAACCTGTACACAGATCTCCACTAGAGAGACTGCGAAAGTATGGGGCAGTTGACTTCAGAGGTAAGAGGGATGATGATCCAGCCGCAGCAGAGTATTGGCTGGAGAGGACAGAGAGGGTATTGCAGCAGTTGCACTGCACCCCAGAGCAGCAGTTGGAATGTGCTCTGTCACTGCTACAGGAGGATGCATATAGATGGTGGGTGATAGTATCTAGAGTGGTACAGCCTGCACAGATCACCTGGGAGTTCTTTCTGGCTGAATTCAGAAAGAAATACATCAGTCATGTGTACTTGGAGGCCAGAAGGAGAGAATTCCTGGCACTGAGACAGAGGCAGCTGACAGTCTCCGAATATGAGCGGGAATTCGTGAGACTTAGCGGATATGCATTGGAGTTGATGCCGACAGAGGTTGATAAATGCAGAAGATTTGAGGACGGATTGAATGACAACATCAGGTTGATAGTGACATCTCACCACTTCACAGATTTCTCTTTGTTGGTAGCATCAGTCCTTGATGTGGTGAGAGTAAAAAATGAAGAGCAGTCCAGAAAGGATAGGCAACGCAAGAGGGGTTCTGGGTCTGGTCAGTCCGGTTCAGCAAGCACAGGTAGTAAGAGGCCCAAGGAGTCTCAGGGCCAGACTCAGGGTCGGGGCAAGAAACAGAAGTCTCGGTTTGCTCCAAGGAGAGGAGGAGGACAGTCTGGTGCATCAGTGGGTAGTTCACCTGGTGCAGCTACACGGGGATTAGCCCTACCACCTGCTTGCGTACATTGTGGTAGACCCCACAGAGGAGAGTGCAGATTGTTGATGGGTGGATGTTTCAGATGTGGGTCTACGGATCACTTCCTGAAGGATTGTCCACAAAGGAACACTAGTGCTCCCACTGCTCCACCACAAATGGAGAGGTCTGCCCCAGCAGCATAGAGGGGTAGAAGACCTGCGAGGCCTGATACAGCTGGTACATCACAGAGACCTACTGCAGAGATAGTGCAGAGGCAGGAAACTAGGGTAGCACCTCGTGCTTATGCTATGAGAGCTCGAGATAAGCCAGAGCTAGCTGATGTCATTAGAGGTACATTTTCTCTTTATGATCTGCTAGTATGTGCATTGATTGATTCGGGTTCCACACATTCATATGTGTGTATCACACCGCCAGTTGATAGAGGGGTACAGATAGAGGAGTTAGAGGAGGACATACAAGTCACAAACCCTTTAGGCCATAGTGTCATGGTGAAAAAGGTCTACAAGGGTTGTCCTCTAAAAATACAAGGGTATGAGTTTTTAGCTGACTTGATTGAGCTACCATTCCATGAGTTCGATGTGATATTGGGTATGGACTGGTTATCACATCATCAGGCGATGGTAGATTATCGGCTAAAGAGGATGTCACTACAGACAGTAGATGGGGATGAGATTACAGTTGTGGGTGAAGGAACGGGTTGTCTTTCTACCATCATATCAGCCATAGCAGCCAAAAGATCGATAAGAAAGGGCTGTGAGGCTTTCTTAGCACATGTGGTTGACACCAGGAAGACTAGCCCAAGCATGCAGGAGATCCCCACTGTATGTGATTTTTCGGATGTGTTTCCCAAAGAGTTGCCGAGTTTGCCACCCGATAGAGAAGTGGAGTTTGCCATAGAGGTTATGCCAGGTACTGCACCGATGTCCATTGCTCCATATAGGATGGCACCTACTGAACTGAGAGAGTTGAAAGTTCAGTTACAGGAGCTACTTGACAAGGGCTTTATGCGCCTTAGTGTGTCACCCTGGGGAGCACCAGTGCTATTTGTAAAGAAGAAGGACGGTACCTTTCTGCTATGTATAGACTACCGGCAGCTGAATAAAGTGACTGTGAAAAACAAATACCCTTTACCTAGGGTAGATGACCTGTTTGATCAGTTGAGGGGAGCTGGAGTATTCTCCAAGATAGATCTCAGATCAGGCTATCACCAGTTGAGAGTGAAGGAGACAGATGTTCCTAAAACTGCTTTCAGGACCCAGTATGGACACTATGAGTTCCTAATGATGCCATTTGGGTTGACAAATGCACCAGTAGCTTTCGTGGACCTAATGAATCGTATCTTTCATCCCTATTTGGATCAGTTTGTTGTGGTCTTTATAGATGATATCTTGGTGTATTCTAAGAACTGGGAGGAGCATGATGAATACCTGAGAGTAGTACTACAGACACTGCGGGAAAAGCAGTTGTATGCCAAGTTGTCCAAGTGTGACTTCTGGCTGGATGAGATATCCTTCCTTGGACACATTGTGTCAACAGATGGGATCAGGATAGATCCAAGGAAGATTGAAGCAATAGTTGAATGGAAGCCTCCCAGAAATGTAACAGAAGTCAGAAGCTTTTTGGTGTTAGCTGGATACTATAAGAGATTTGTGAGGGAATTTTCCCTTATAGCAGCCCCACTGATTAAGTTACTACATAAGAATGCAAAGTTTGACTAGAATGATAAATGTCAAACAAGCTTTGAGAAGCTGAAGGCTAAGCTTACAGAAGCTCCAGTGTTGACACAGCCAGAGTCAGAGAAAGACTATGTGATCTACAGTGATGCCTCTCACAATGGGCTTGGGTGTGTTCTGATGCAGGAAGGGAAAGTAGTTGCCTATGCTTCTAGACAGCTAAGGCCACATGAAAAGAACTACCCAACTCATGATGTGGAATTGGCAGTAATAATATTTGCATTGAAGATATGGAGGCATTACATATATGGTGAGAAGTGTTACATCTACACTGATCACAAGAGTCTAAAGTACTTGCCAACTCAGAAGAAACTAAATCTGAGACAGAGAAAATGGATTGAATTCCTTAAAGACTATGACTGTATGATCGACTACCATCCTGGGAAGGAAAATGTAGTGGCTGATGCCCTAAGCAGGAAGTCCATGATGGCTTTAAGAGCATTGAATGCTCGGTTGTCTTTAACACAAGATGGGGTACTTTTTGGCTGAGTTGTGTGTAAAGCCAAGTTTGTTACAGCAAATACAAGAAGCACAGTTAATGGATGAAAAGTTGCTAACTGTTATGGATAGAACTCAAGAGGGGAAGGAGACTGATTATGAGTTGAAAGGAGATGGGTGCCTGTACTATAAAGGCAGAATATGTGTACCAAGAGATGAGGAACTGAAGAAGAATATCTTGAAAGAGGCGCATAGTAGCTTTTATGCTATGCACCCAGGAAGTACCAAGATGTACCAAGACCTGAAAACACATTATTGGTTGCCTGGAATGAAGAAAGAGATTGGTGATTTTGTGACTAGATGTTTGACATGCCAGTAGGTTAAGGCTGAGCATCAGGTTCCATCAGGGTTGTTGCAACGTATATCCATACCAGAATGGAAATGGGACAGCGTTACCATGGATTTTATGACTGGGCTACCATTGACACAAAGGAAGCATGATACTATATGGGTGATTATGGATAGATTGACCAAGTCAGCTAATTTCCTACCAGTTAGAACCGACTACTCATTAGAGAGATTAGCAGAAATTTACATAGATGAGATAGTTCGACTACATGGAGTACCAACATCGATCATATCTGACCGAGACCCGAGATTTACTTCGAGGTTTTGGAAGAGGCTACAGGAGTCTTTAGGCACTCAACTACTCTTCAGTATGGCTTTTCATCCACAGACGGATGGACAGTCAGAACGGGTAACCCTTAGAACCTAGTAAATTATTATAGATGTTAAAAGACTACTAAAAATGACATGAATCACATGGTATGTATTGGAGGATATGTTGAGAAGCTGCATCATTGATTTTGAAGGAAGTTGGGAGAAGTATCTTCCTTTGGTAGAGTTTGCTTACAACAACAGCTACCAAGCCAGCATAAAAATGGGTCCATATGAAGCATTGTATGGGAGGAGATGTAGGACTCCCTTATGCTAGACAGAAATGGGTGAAAAGAAAGTAGTGGGCCCAGATTTAGTGAGACAGACTGAGGAAAAAGTGAAACTCATCAGAGACAATTTGAAAGTCACCTCGGACAGACAGAAGTCATATGCTGACCTGAGGAAGGATATAGAGTATGAGGTTGGCGATAAGGTGTTTCTTAAGGTATCACCTTGGAAGAAAGTGCTGAGATTTGGTAAGAAGGATAAGTTGAGCCCTAGGTTTATTGGTCCATACGATGCCATTAAGCATGTGGGTCCAGTAGCCTACAGGCTAGCTTTACCACCTGAGCTGGACAAGATCCACAGTGTATTCCATGTGTCGATGCTCAGGAGATACATATCAGATCCTTCACACGTCATTTCAGCAGAGGAGATAATTGTGCAACCTGATTTGACATATGAAGAAGAACCCGTCAAAATCTTAGCATGGGAAGTGAAAGAACTCATAAACAAGAGGATCCCACTAGTGAAAGTCTTGTGGAGACACCACAACACGGAAGAAGCGACATGGGAGAGCGAGGAGACGATGAGGCAACAGTTCCTTCAGCTCTTCACATTATGTAAATTTCGAGGATGAAATTTCTATTAGAGGGAAAGAATTATAATGCCCTCACCATAGGTAGTCCGTACATTTTACTGTTCCGACGACTCATGTCTGTTCGGATAGTCAAAATGTCTAGAACTACACATAGACTATAGTGAGGAGGCATAAATTGAAGAAAAAAATGTTAAGAAAATATAAGAAAAATATAGAGAAAAAAAATTTAGAGAATTTATTAATTTGTATAAAATAATAAAAATGACCCGATATGCATTATGAAGGGCATTTTGGTCATTTTACCCCCAAAGGTGAATTTTGATCTAAATGTCAAATTAAAATTTAGAGAATAAAATAATTTACATAAATTAAAATTTATGAAATAAATTAGGAAAATTAGAAGAGAAAAGAAAAGAAAAGAAAGGAAAGGAAAGGAAAAGAAAAGAAAAGAAAATGGCTTAGGAAAATTAAAAAAAAAAAATAGAGTACACATATAAGTATATAAATATAAAGCGTAAGAGACAAAACTCACCAACTAAAGTTATCTTCTCCATCTTTTCCCTCTCTTTGCCGTCCACCATTGTCTCCCATTTCCTCCATTGTTGTCAAGCTTCCAAGTTTGATTTCCCAAGCTTCCACACACCAAAACCCATAGCCCACTTCACAAAAAATACTCCGCACACCCTAAGGAAGCTATAGACACCCATTGGAAGCAAAAAATTTGAAGTTAGGAAAGCTCAAGTAAGGTTAGTACACTAATCCCTCTTCTTCTCTTTATTAAACATGAAAAGCATGTTTAGCCAAGTATAAATATCATTAAAACAAAAAGAAAATCTTGAGGAAAGAACCCTTGAATCTTTGGCAGCTATGGAACTTAATGTTTGTTGCTTTTAAGTGATGAAAAATAGTTCCATGAGAATGTGTGATGAGTTGAAATGTTTGGGTGTTTGATTGTGTAGTGTTTGTGAAAATTTAAAACTTTGAAAACTAGGGTTTGTGTAAATACTTGAGGACTTAGTGTAAATATTGAAATTGACCTATTGAGTTGAGATTGTTGCTTATAGAAGTATATTGCATGCAAATTGAAGTAAGGAAGTTGAAGGAATTGAGATATTGGTGTTCAATTTTCTACAGGTTTAGACTCAATGAGTCTAGTGGGTTTATTGACCCATAACTAAAAATGTGTAACTCCAATTGGTATGAGGCCAATTGGAGGTGAAAATAGACTCAAAATAGCCCATTTTTCATGTAGACACCATGCTCAAATTTTGCCAAAATCATGACCAATTCTTTGCCTAAACCCGGATAACCAAACATTGAAACCCGGAAAATGACCAAAGTACGTGTTCATTTGGTCATAACTCTCTCTATACTGGTCCAAATGACCTAAAATTTACATCAATGGAAAGCTTAGATATAGGCTACACTTTTCATGAAGACCACTTGATCCAGCTTTGCCTTTAACCAAATCAAATTGTTAGCACAAGTTGAGTCACTAAAACTGCCAACCCAGAAATTGTCCAAAATATTGTTCCTTTGGTATGCTTGACCAGTTTTGGCAAAAATGCCATAACTTGGTCTCCAAAGCTGAAAATTGAGTGAAATTAGTGCCAAAAGTTTTATAAGACATAGCACAACAATTTTTATGTTTTGACCAAGCTCTAAAAACCATTGCATCCTAGGGAAAATATTAGCCAAATATAGGAATTGAAATCTGGAAAATGTTAAGTTGAACCCAGAATTCCATTTGATACCCGTGTGTTCATTTGACCATAACTCTCACTAGAAAATTCCATTTGAGATGTGCCAATATGATCTGAAAACATGATACTTAGGGCTACAACATTGATTCAGACATCTTTGCCAAATTCTAAGTGTAAAGACCCTAAAAAGAGGGTCAAACATACTGCTCTGAAGTTGGTTATTGCCCTTATAGGACTGAGAGTCCAGGTTAATACATTGACTATAACTCACTATACCAAGCTTGAAAAATTATGAAATTGTACCTGGGAGTCCCTAAGACATAGAGGAACATATCTTGTGAAGGAAACTAAGTCTAAAAATGACCATAAAATGATCAAATGACTAGGCAAAATTTATTGACCGAAAATTATAAATTCTGGACAGCTTAGAGGCAAAGGGACCAGTTATGGTATTTTGACCATAACTTGAGTTCTATAACCCCAAATTCAGTGATTCAAAAATTGAAATTCAAGTTTAAACATAGAGGAGCATTTGTTATGAAGGAAGTATGATCAAATAGACATCCTAACCTAGTCAAATTCCTAGATAAATATAACATATCAAAATGAACCTAAAGAAAGGTTCATGAGAAAAAAATACTATATATGATAATTAAAATACTCATAAGGATAATTAAATATTAAAAATGAAATGAATATGTAAATTGGGACTAATGTCCTATTAATATGAAATTAATGGTGCCAATGAATAATATCAGAAAATAGTAATAGTGAATAGTATTAAAATAATTAAAAATGTTAAATTGTCCATAGTATACCTAGACTTATTTATTTAGTTTGGATAAATTGATATACCAATTAGGGACTACAGATAGCAGTACTGCCTACCGAGAAAATCATGAACTGACAATATATGTCTGGTATGATTGTTCTATAGGCTATATGCCTACTTACTGGCCATTGTGCCTACTTTATTTCTGGCTTTACAAGCTTGACAGCGGGTCTCGTACTCGACAACTAGTCTCATGCCTGACAGACGTATACTGGATAGACATATGGCTGTCTAACCAGTATACACCGTGCATCTAACTTTTATAATTTGTTATAGGTTTTTTGGGCAATGATAAAAATTAATTAAGACTTAAAATATAATAAGTAATAATAAAAGATCCCGATAATATTAATTGCTTTCAAAGAGCAATAAAAATGTAAAAGACCCAGAAATTATGATTTGCAGATATTATTTCAATTGTTAAATTATTGTTATTATAAATTATGCACCACTAAGTGTTATGCTTACCGCGTTGTTTTCCATTGCGTAGGTACTGGATATCAGTCCCAGCAGTCGCAGCAGCAGCACCAGTAGTACATTGACAGAGCTCTGACCAGATCTACCACTATCCAGAGTCACCTCACCGGTCTTTTGTATTTTGGTGGGGCCCATGTATAGACTAGTATTTTGATTCATTATGTCATGTCATGATGTATTTCATTTTGGACTTGTAATTAAACTTTGAGATTGAAATGAAAACTTGTAATTTATTATCTATGAATTTTTATATGAAAGCAATAGATGATACTTCATTTTTAGATCTCATAAATAATTGTAAATGATATGATACAAGAGAATATGATATGAAAATGTGTGAAATGAATATGGACATGTTAACAGGCGATTAGTGGAACCCGCCAGATGCTAATAAAATAGGGGAGGCTCTGTCCGGGTCTCCACAGAAATAAGTTATATAAAAAAAAAAATTCTACATATGGATTACTACTTTTAATTGATATTAAAAGCTTACAATAGATATGATAAAACAAGATAGGGTGCTCCGGCACCGAATGTGGCACTTCTTGTTCGGCTATACAGTGGACGGGTAAGGGGCGTCACAGCGCCAACCTTGTATCTTGGTCAACTCGAAAACAGCCCACAGTTGCCCGCTCATCTACTGAAGCGAAATACAGGTCAGTTGAAGTAGCTACAACGGACCTTATTTGGCTTCAATCTGTTTTACAAGACATTGGTTTTTCTTCCTCCAGTTACTCCACATTATGGTGTGACAATGTAGGAGCAATGTATTTAGCCAGCAACTCCGTATTTTATTCCAGGGCCAAACACATTGAAATTGAGTTCCACTTTGTTCGTGATCTTGTGTCTAAAAGGCATCTCCAGATATGATACATTGGATCTAAGGATCAACTGGCTGATCTTTTGACTAAAGCCATTTCACGTTCAAGACATTATAAATTAATTTTCAATATTGTAATAACCAACAGAAGTATTAAATATATATTAATTTATTTAAAAGATTTTTTTTTATATAGAGATTACTTTCCATGAAAAGACACGTTTTTAATTAATGAGACGAATAAATTATTAATGTCAATAGTTTATTAAGTGAATGATTTAATCTTATTAAATTATTATTTTCTATATCTAATTTGTATGTGCATGTGTTTTATCTCAAAAAAAAAAATCATTTTAATAAAATAGTAAATATTATTGCTTTTAATAAAAAGACACGCTATTTTTAGCTTTTCTCACTTTGTGGGAAACATGATTAAGGGCAAAATAATTAAGGAAAAGGAGCTATGACCTGCCATGTGATTCCACTCAAAACTCATTGTAACTCTTCATGGGTTAATTATAACCCAATACATATTGAAAGATCAAATATTAGCAACTATATAGGAGAGTCTTAAACTATAAATTTGTTGAATTGTTGATTCCAAAGTTAAGGGTATTAAAAAATCATAAAAATACTAAAATTTTAAAATAATATAATTAATAAATTAAAACTAATCAATTTCTGTAAAAAAAAAATTATTACTTTAACTTCTACAAACTTATTAATTTAACTGATTTTTAAATTTAATATTTTAACTCATGCATTGATTTATATATGTATTTTATGATAACTTAATATTATAGCAAATTATTTGTATTAACTTTTATAATTATAGGAATTAATATCCTAATAAATTTAGTAAAAATTATAATGTACGTAATTAATTTGTATTAAAGTGTTAAAAATAAATTAATAGTTAAATTAAATTTCATATGATACAATAAAAAGGAAATAATGATTTTAAAAAAAATTTAAAATTATAAATTAATTTTCGATTATTTTTAATATTGTAACTTAATATAAAAATATTAAATATATTAATTTATGTGAAGGAAATTTTTTTTATTAGAAATTATATGAAGGAATCTTTAATATATATAGACTTTAGTTTTTATGAAAAGAGATGTTATTAATGGGACGAATTAATTTATTAATGTGAATAGTTTATTAAGTAATGACTTAACCTTATTAAATTATATTATTTTAGTATGAATAAATATTATTACTTTTCATAAACAGACACGCTCTTAGCTTGCTTTCGCTTGTAGTCGAAATACGACAATTACACTGTCTAGACAAATTACAAGAGATGAAAGAAAAAAAAAAAAAGATTTTTTTTTTTTAAATTTTTGACCTTTTATTCTCCCCTTTTAGTTTGAATAAGAAAAGAAAAATAAAATATAACAGTAAAAACCAAAAAAAAAAACGTATATAATTTCATAAATAAAAGGCTAGTTTTTCTTTCAATTTTTATTTTATTTTCAAATTAAAAAAATAAGACTTTTTTTCTTCCTTTATTTTTTCTTTTTTTTTTTAATCTAAACCGAAAAAAAAAATTTTTTTTTCTTCGAACTTATTTCACCTTAATTGTTTTAAATTTCTCCTCTTTTTTACTCATCTAAATAGGATATAAAGTAAAGGCAAAATAATTATAGAGCTATCCAAATCTAAAATTGTAGAAGAGTAGAAAAGATTCCTTTTGACAAATTAATACATGTAATATTTTGTTAATAAAATAAAACTTAATGGATTTAACTTTTCAAACTGAAAATAAGGTTAATGATATTTTAGTTATTTTTATTATTATTAACAATGATTGACCAAATTTGGATCAAATGACCAATTTGTTATAAATTGAAAATAGATCAATTAAATTGTAAGTTTTGATAAATTTCATGAACTAACATAGAATTTATTCTAAAATTTTCAATAGGCCAATTCTGTGCTTTTAAAAGTTAGAAAAAATAATTAAAATATTTTTCATCAGCTAGTAAAATTTAAACATGACTTAATAAAACATGAAATCTACACAATAAAGCTATAAACAAAATAAAACTAATCCAAATACCAATTACTTATGAAAATAGAGAGATTGGTATATATATAAAAGAGTAAGATTGGTATATAGAAAAAATAGCAAGATTGGTATCAAAAGAAAGCCCATAAAAATATTGGTTCAAAAAAATTAAAGAACCAAGAATGATATTAAAAAAAAAAATTAAGAAGATTGGCATTCAAGAAAAGCTCATAGAGAGATTGGTATCACAAAATAAGCAACATTGATATTAAAAAAATAAGAAGATTGCTATAAAAAAAGTCCATAAAAAAGATTCTTATTAAAATGAATGCGATGAGATTGGTATAAAAAAATAGCAAGATTGGTATCAAAAGAAAGCTATTAAAAAGAGTGGCATCAAAAAATGAGCAAGATTGATACTATAAATAGGAAGATTGGTATCAAAAGAAAGTCCATAGAGAGATTGGTATAAAAAAAAAAAGTAAGATTGGCATCAAAAGAAAGCCAATAAAATGATTGATATCAAAAAATGACCAAAATTAAATTTGCAAACAAATATAAAGACTGGTATCAAAAGAAAACCATAGAACAAACTTGAATTTAAGTTAAGATTTATTGATAAAGATCATAATTTTCTATATTATATAATAAAAAGGGCTTATATGGTTTGATCAGATTTTGTTTTAACTTTTATATTACCGATTTTATCTTTATAATTGGTCGTACTCATTCTCTTGTTCAGCAATTATGAGGTAAATTATTATTTCTTGAATAAAAAATTAAATTATATTTTCATGAAAATTCAAAAAATTTAAAGAAACTATTGCCTTTAATTTATTATTATTTTTTTTTTGTTATACGCTAGGCATTTTGATAGTCGTTCAACAAATTACGACATTGAACCAAAATCTGCTGCCTTTAATTAGTTTAACTTAATTATTTATATATTTAATATTTGGTTTATAAATTAATTTATATGTATATGTGTTGCATTATAATTTAATATTTTAGGAAATTTATTTATGCGCTAATTATATTAATATTTTATGATTATATTAATTATTCTAATAATTATTAATAAGAGATTATAATTTAATTAAAATTTATTGAAGTGTTTAAAAATTATAAAAATAATTAAAAACATATTTTTCGATATTCCTTCTAATATATTAGAACTATAAAAAGAAAATAATGATTTTAATAAAAATTAACATTAAAAAATATTTTGAATTTAAATAATAAAAATACTAAAAGTATTAATTTATTAGAAAGAATCTTTTCTACTTCTCTTTTATTTTTGCAGCCTCCTTAGCTCTTTAACTCTATTATTTCCTCCCTCTCATCGCCGCTCCTCTCTCTCTCTCTCTCTCTCTCAACCTTAAGCCCTCAACGGCATCGGTTTCCAATCCATCAACTGGAGGTTTGTTTGGTTAATTGTTCGATTATTTTGTTTTTCTCCCATGATGATGTGGGTGATTTTGTTAGTCTTTTTCTCTATAAAATGAAAATAAATTATTTCATCATGTTTCTTCTTGGCATAGAGTTGGATGATTAGATACTTGATTTTAATGATATGAAGAAATTCTCCTTTGAATAGAAAAATGAATGAACATTTTGGTCCACACATTTCTACATGTGATAGTTTTTTTTTTTTTTTGTGCCAATTTTCCAGTCTTCTTTCTGTTAGCTTTATCTTTTTAGCTATCTTTGGTTTGCAGTTTTGATTGTTCTGTCTTTGGTTTGTGGGTTTTTGGGGTTTTATTCTTTGCCAGGGCTGGGCATCGGATATGATCTTTGTTTTTTCTCTTTTTTTTTTTTCTTTTTATCATTTTAAATTTTTTGGCATTTTAGCATTAGTTGGTGCACCAAAATCTGTTGATATTTAATATGTAGTTAGTAAAATATTTATGACTCTAATTAAGTGACTAAACTATCTTCAAATATATATATATATATATATATATATATATATATATATATATATATATATATATATATTTTCTCATATTAATAATTTTTCATCTTCTTTTATCTAATTAGACTGATATAACTTCTTATTAATCACCTTAATTCAGTAGCTCACATTAAGCCATATATGTAATCCACTTATCTAATTAATTGTATATCTTAAATTAAATATAAATATAGTATTCTTCATCTTATAAATATATTTTTTTATTTTCTTTAAAAATTCATCAAATATTTTACACGTCTCGAAAAATTGCAAGAGATTTTATGAAAATTTTGAAATATTTCAGCGGCTAATCGAGAAATTATAACATTGTACGATGTTAGTAATAGTAGCAACTCCATAAAATGCGCTTTGAGCTTAAACAGCAACACATACCAACTGGGTTACAAGTATGAGAAAGGCCGTGGTTGTGGCTGCTATATCTACTTTTTCGTCATTTCTCAATTGAATCAAGTCTTCACCCAAAATAAAGAATATAAAATTTAACGTAGTTTACCGTAAGTTTACTTCACCAAATAAATTTATTATCAAGAAATAATAATTATATGCACTAATTATTTTGCTCACCCGCAAATCACTCAAACAAAACTCACAAAATTCAGAACACTTCTCTATTTCGTGTGCTCTCTCTTCAATACAATAAAATGATCAATTAACTACACATATATATAGGCTATTAAAAAATATTAATCTTTTTAGCACTCTAATTATTAAACTTCATAATTTCAATTGAACTTGTACTCTAACGAGTCTGAAGCCACACTATTTTTTCTTTTCCCACAATTCCACTTTATATATTCACATTTTCTAATCTTGTATCATCTTGTCCAGGCAGGTACACCAGCAAATGGAAATTTGCACATACATTGGTGCCGACTTACTGGAGGCGGCAGAAAATGGCAAACTTGATCCATTCAAAAATTATGGGGCACCTCTTGATAGCCTACTGTCCCCAAATAAAAACACAATATTGCATATCTACCTTAGCACTCTAGGTGAAAGATCCACCGAGTTTATAGAGGAAATACTTGAAATTTTTCCGCCGCTGTTATTGAAGGTCAATGTCCACGGTGATACTCCGTTGCACATTGCAGCAAGGTATGGGCATGCTGATGCGGCAAAAGTGCTAATCAAACAGGCAAAGGGCTTACCACGTGAAAGCGGAGAAGGGCCAAGAGAGAGGGAAATGAAAGCAGTAAGGAAGATGTTAAGGATGACAAATAAAAATAAAGAAACGGCCTTGCATGAGGCGGCACGAAATGAAAGAAGTCTGGGTGTTGTGGAAGCAATAATGATTCATGAAGATCCAAATGAATTTAAATATTCTGCCAATAATCGTGGGGAATCTCCTCTTTACCTAGCTGTTAAAAGTAGAAATGTGGAGATAGCTTCTGAACTATTGCGTCATCCCAATTCACAATTACTGGCTTATGGACGTCCCACTGGTAAAACGGCATTACATGAGGCAACAATGTTAGACTTCGGAGATGAGGACTTCAAAGACGAAGGTAGATCAGTAAGCAGATCATAAACTCTCTCTTTCTCTCTCTCCATGTATATATATATATATATTTTGAGTGTTTTGTGCATTAGTGTAGGAAGTGAATTGCAAATATCTTTCTTTCCTGAAACTTTTGTCTGGATTTAGTTCACTGTTAATTTAAGAAATAATTATGTGAGATTCATATATTTAATAGGTAAATTAATCTCTTAAATTAATAATACACTGAGTTTAGATAAAAAAAATCCTTTTCTTTATATTTTTTTGTCAATATTATAACTGTAAATGACTGTAGCTGGAAATGGCGTTAAACAACCATAAGCACCTAAACCCAAGACTAAAAAGCCAACTTAAAGAAGAAAAAATGTGTTCGAATTTTTTCTTTTTAGAGTTAGCTTATTAAATTTAAATTATAAATACTTATTGCTTATAGGTTTATTATAAGCATTTAAAATTTTTAATAATTAATATATTTAGTAAAAAATAGTTTATAATTAGTATATTTATTGTTAAAATTATTAAAAAAATATTAAATAAAGTATGTGCTGCAATTTCAAAATAAGATAAGCAATTTCAAAATTAGATAAGCATAAATTAATAAAGTAATTGCTTAAAACAACTTATAAATAAGGTGTTTATACGTATCAAAATTAAAAGTTTATCCAATTTATTTTTTTATTATTTTTTACTTTTATTTGTAAGCTCAAAAAATATTATAAATAAATATATCAACATAATTTTAAAGCTTAAAAACGGATTAAATAAGTTTATAAGTCGAGACAAACATTACTAATTTAATAATATCATATTATATCATTCAAAATTTAAGAATATTTGACAAACTTATTCATCACTAGAATTTCATGATGTTGCATCATCAAATTAATTGATTTATAAATAACGTAATTGGCTAAATAGATCTAATTTCTCAAATGTATAAAAATAATTTTAATAAATTTGGAGGAGGATTAATGGTGGCTTAAAAGATTTTTCTGATATTATGCATTAATTAAGTAAATTTACATGATGTTGCATCGTTCAAGAAACTAAGGAAAGAAAAGTGCATTTAAATTGTTTATGTTGGTTGCTACGTACTGTAACCGTAACTGTTTAACACCCGATTTCACTAATAGAAAATTTATAACTTAAAACGAAAGGGCAATCAAATAAATTAGAGGAAATTAAAAAAAAAAAATTCTGAGCTTTTAAAAATTCTATAATGTTATCCTAAATTATATAAAAATAAATTAAACTATGTACTTTTATATTTTTCCAATTATACTATACTATTAATGAAGCCGTTAAGGAGGAGATGGCTAATCGTATTATACTACTCAAAAACTAAATCCACTCATTTTATTTAATTAATTAATAATTTAATTTAATTAATATAAATATAGATATGAATATATAGCTAAAATTTCAAATTTTTATAAAAAAAATAAAGAGAAATCATTCATTGTGAATTTCTCATTATTTTAAGAAAACTTGATAATTAATTAAGATTTTTATATGAATAATTATGAATTTGTTCCTATTGACTTTATTTCAGGGAAGAGAAAGAAGCTATTGGAGAAATACAGATCCATGGCCAAAGAAAAGGACCAAAAAGAACGGACTGAACATTACTCTGGATATACTGGTTAGTTTCTTATTATTTTTTTTTTTTAAAAAAAAAACTTAATAATTAATAAATTAAGGATATGATATTAATAATTATAAATTTGGTCTTTTTGACTTTCTTTCAGTGTATATGATGATAGACCAGCTATTGGAGAAATGGAGTAACTTGGCCAAAGAAACAGATGAAAAAGGATGGACTCCACTTCACTATGCTGCGTACGCAAGAAATTGGTTAGCGGTCCACGTGCTATTAAATAAGGATAAATCTACTGCTTACATCGCTGATAAATATTGGAAGAGGACTGCTCTTCACATTGCAGCCTGTCGAGGCTTCCAATACGAAATGGAATTGATTATTTCTGAATGCCCAGATTGCTGCGAACTCACTGACAGTAGAGGCTGGAATGTCATTCATTATGCAGTGATCAGTAAAAATGATGGAGTGCTAAAAGCAGTGCTCCAATATTCATCATTGATTTATCTTTTATATGGAGAAGATGTTAAAGGAAATACGCCTGTCCATCTATACAAGACTTATCATTCTCGTTTGCCTTCTTTGATAAAAAATGCACACGAAGACAATGATATGTTCAAACATTGGAGAACATTGCACGATCAAATTCAAATGGAAGGAGACTTTAAGGTCAGCCAACTAACATCTTATCATAATATAGATATTACCTTTTGGTTCTTCTTGAAGCAAAATATGCTATGCACTAACCTTTTTTTTTTTTTCAAATCACTATAGTACTGATGAGAACAATTCCAACATTAATGAATAAAAGGAATCAATCCTGAAACTATATATATATTTTTATACCCTTTAAAAAGTGTAAGAAGACTAGACTTGAACGTTATTTAGCAAATATGTGGCCTCTTGAGGCTCATCATTAGACTATCTATAATTTATCTATAGTAAAATATGAACAGGGAATCAACTTAAAACTAAATCTTTTATATTATTATAAATATTAATTCTGTAGAAATGTAATTAAGCTGTATATTAAAAAAATTGCCAATGTTAAATAAGAGGGAAATGATTATTATACTAATGAGTTTTAGCTCAATAATACCAATTGTGTATTTCTATACTCATATTTTTTATTAAATTTTTTATAATAATTAAAATGATTGTTATCCTAATGAGTTTTGGGTCGATATTATTAATTAGAATCATTTAGGTATTAGATTGAATTCTGACTAGAACTTACTGAATAAAAAATAAAGTAATTATTATATTTATAATAGATAAAAAATTATTATTATTATTATTATTATGGATGTGAAGGGAATTTGTGAAATGAATAAAAAAATATGCAATTAAATTTATATATTTATGAAAGGACATGTAATTATAAAAATATAAAAGTCTAATCACATGCAACTTTTTAAATAATAGATATGAAAATTTATAATATATTCTTATTTTTTGTTAAGATGTCCAAGTATATAAGCACAAATTTTAATTGATTTCAAATTAAACAAGATTCAAGTCCATTTTATTCATGAGGTCCATAATTTTATTTTATAGAATTAAAATGTTTTTTATTTATTTATTTGATTTTGATTAGGCGTACGAAGTCAAAATCTGATAGTTGGAGAGACAATTCCAATTAATAAGTGAAAAAAAAAAATCTTGCAATTAATTCAATTTTAGAAATATAAAAGCTTATTAGTATATTTTTAACATATTTTAAGAATAAATGATGGTTAATAAAAAAAAAAGCTTTCTTTCTTTTTAAGTAAATATTGAATTGAACAATACAAAAATGGTATCAGTAAGTTGAGAAATGGTACCAAAAGAAATTATATCTTATTATATTTCTAAAGTTGTTGCAGAGCGAAAATTTAGCATGGATGAAAGACATTGGCACTGGACCATTGGGGAAAATTGAAGTGCAAAACATAGAAGGGCTAAAGACAAAAAAAAATATGATACGTAAATTTGAAGAAATCAAAGACTCTCATTTGGTAGCTGCAGCACTTATAGCAACAGTAACGTTTGCAGCGATGTTCACCTTACCAGGAGGTTATATAAGTTATGAAAACAATTTAAAGAAGGGAACTCCTATCTTAAGCGGAAATTCAGCTTTTACAGCATTTATGATATCAGACACTATAGCTATGGTTTTATCCACTTCTTTCGTCTTTATCCTCTTTTTACTAGTGATGTTAGGATATCTGGAAAGATACTATTGGTTAATAAAATGTGCCTTCAGCTTCCTCTTCTATGCTATGGTAGCAATGGTGATTACATTTGTGACAGGCGCTTATGCAGTTTTAGCACCTTCTTTTGGATATAGCATTTGTGTCTTCGGATTGAGCTTCTTCTGCTTCATATTTCATTCGATCATAAGCGTAACATGGAGTTTATTTCTTTCGGAGGACGATGATGATGAAGAAGTTAATAGCTATAAACATCAAACATAAACTTTGTGAGTAGTTTTCTATATATTATAAAACTTTTAATTTCATTAATATTTTCATTATTTTAACTATTTTTTATGCACTATTGAAGCTCTTGGCTGACTGACGGAATCTTGTTCATTGCCCTTCGTTTGGAGCTTCGAGATAAATTTGAAAAGTTTAGAAAATGGCGGAAGGAGAAAGTCGACCGATTCATCGGGTGTTATTAGATGTCAAGAAAAAGAGACACATGCTTGCTATTACCTCAAGGGATGTAAATGGTGTCTCCCTTCATATGGATGTGTTTAATTTAATTTTCATTTTTATTTTTTCACTTTAAAAACATATACTCATTATTAGCTCAATGGCATATGGGTGGCATGTAATATCTTTTTATTTTAATTCATGTATATATTTACTCAGATTGGAATTTATATTTACTATAAATAAATAATTTTATAATAGACAACAATAGATTTTTTGAGCCTGCAGACAATGACATTGCTTGCATGAATCAGTCTCACCGAGAAGCAATTAATGGTGAAAACCCTGGTCCTATTCCTTTTGATGTTGAAAAGGAAGCATGGCAAACATTATCAATGGGTAGGCAACTTGGTTTAGTGTTCTCACAACTTGATGATATTGTGGTTAATTTCTTGGTCGAGCAAATCAATTCTGACATGTTGGCTTTCAAGGCTTCAAGCTCCTGAGGTTTTCTTGCTTCTACATTGTTTGGGAAGAACCTCCAATCTCACCAAGGAAGGAAGCTTCTCTCCCTTTTGTTTTGGATTTGGATTTGGATATTCTTCTGGGTCAGCTGGCTCTTATTCATTGTTTCTTTCTTGAAGTTTTCTTAAAGCTTTGAGCTAGAGAAATTCTGTGCTTTGGCCTTCCTCTCCTTTCTTGTGTTCTCTTTGTTGCCCTGAAGCTGTAAGCGTGTTGGGCATTTGGTTCTATGAGGATTTCTCCTTTGCTTCTCTATTTCTTTCAAATTTTTGTGAGAGCTAGCCGTTGTTTTTGGTTCGGGTATTGTAGCTGCTGCATGTTCTTGTTCTGCAGAGTTTGTTGTAGATTTTGTTGCTCCTGGTGTTAGTAGTATGCCCTAAAGCATATCATTTATTATGTATCTTGTATATATTTTATTAATAAAAGGTAATTTCACTTTTCTGTTTATATAATGTATTTATGTGTAATAGAAAATGTCCATTGGTTTTTCTTCCTCCAGTTGCTCCACATTATGGTGTGACAATGTCGAAGCAATGTATTTAGCCAGCAACTCCGAATTTCATTTCAGGACCAAACACATTGAAGTTGAGTTCCACTTTGTTTCGTGATCTTGTGTCTAAAAAGCATCTCCAGATATGATACATTGCATCTAAGGATCATGGCTGATCTTTTGACTAAAGCCATTTCACGTTCAAGACATTATAAATTAATTTTCAATATTGTAATAACCAACAGAAGTATTAAATATATATTAATTTATTTAAAAGATTTTTTTTTTTATATAGATTACTTTCCATGAAAAGACACGTTTTTAATTAATGAGACGAATAAATTATTAATGTCAATAGTTTATTAAGTGAATGATTTAATCTTATTAAATTATTATTTTCTATATATAATTTGTATTTGCATGTGTTTTATCCCAAAAAAAATATCATTTTAATAAAATAGTAAATATTATTGCTTTTAACAAAAAGACACGCTATTTTTAGCTTTTCTCACTTTGTGGGAAACATGATTAAGGGCAAAATAATTAAGGAAAAGGAGCTATGACCTGCCATGTGATTCCATTCAAAACTCATTGTAACTCTTAATGGGTTAATTATAACCCAATACATATTGAAAGATCAAATATTAGCAACTATATAGGAGAGTCTTAAACTATAAATTTGTTGAATTGTTGATTCCAAAGTTAAGGGTATTAAAAAATCATAAAAATACTAAAATTTTAAAATAATATAATTAATAAATTAAAACTAATCAATTTCTGTAAAAAAAAAATTTTTACTTTAACTTCTACAAACTTATTAATTTAACTGATTTTTAATTTTAATATTTTAACTCATGTATTGATTTATATATGTATTTTATGATAACTTAATATTATAGCAAATTATTTGTATTAACTTTTATAATTATATGAATTAATATCCTAATAAATTTAGTAAAAATTATAATGTACGTAATTAATTTGTATTAAAGTGTTAAAAATAAATTAATAGTTAAATTAAATTTCATATGATACAATAAAAAGGAAATAATGATTTTTAAAAAAATTTAAAATTATAAATTAATTTTCGATTATTTTTAATATTGTAACTTAATAGAAAAATATTAAATTTATTAATTTATGTGAAGGAAATTTTTTTTATTAGGAATTATATGAAGGAATCTTTAATATATATAGACTTTAGTTTTTATGAAAAGAGATGTTATTAATGGGACGAATTAATTTATTAATGTGAATAGTTTATTAAGTAATGACTTAACCTTATTAAATTATATTATTTTAGTATGAATAAATATTATTACTTTTCATAAACAGACACGCTCTTAGCTTGCTTTCGCACGTAGTGGAAATACGACACTTACACTGTCTAGACAAATTATAAGAGATGAAAGAAAAAAAATCAATTTTTTACCTTTTATTCTCCCCTTTTAGTTTGAATAAGAAAAGAAAAATAAAATATAAAAGTAAAAACAAAAAAAAAAAATACGTATATAATTTCATAAATAAAAGGCTAGTTTTTCTCTTTAATTTTTATTTTATTTTCAAATTAAAAAAATAAGACTTTTTTTCTTCCTTTATTTTTTATTTTTTTTTATCTAAACCAAAAAAAAATATATTTTTTCTAACTTATTTCACCTTAATTGTTTTAAATTTCTCCTCTTTTTTACTCATCTAAATAGGATATAAAGTAAAGGCAAAATAATTATAGAGCTATCCAAATCTAAAATTGTAGAAGAGCAGAAAAGATTATTTTTGACAAATTAATACATGTAATATTTTTAGTGTTTAATTACAAAATTAAATATAATTCAAAATTATTTTTTAATGTTAAATTTTATTAAAATCATTATTTTCTTTTTATTGTTTTAATATATTAAAAAAATAAATGAATATGTTTTAATTAATTGTATATAAAATTTTAGTTTAATTATTTTTTATCACTTCAATAAAATTTAATTAAATTATAATTTTTATTAATAATTAATATAACCATAAAAGATTAATATAGTTAATAAATAAATAAATGTATTAAATATTAGAGGAATATGATTGAATTATGATACAATATATAATGTTAAATTTATAAATAATTAAGTTAAACTAATTGATGAATTTATTTTATTTTTTTAAAAACTATAGTATTATTATTAATAATATATATTTTTTAAAGGTAGATTGATTGCAAACCCTATAAGGATTCAATAATTTTGGACATAAATAATATCTTTCTTAAAATTAAAATTAATTTTAAAATGTGAGAATCAAAATTAATAAAATAAAAAATGTTTAACTAAAGTTAAAAACTTACATAAATATTTCTATAAAATCATATTGTGCATTTAAGCCTTGAGTTTGGAATTGATATTATATATAAATAGCAGAAAATAATCAAATTATTTTAACCTTTAAAATTTTAAATATTTCTTGTCACACCCAATACGTATTTAATGGGTTTATAAATTTTAAATACCAAATTAAAATATGTTTACAGTGCAATACAAATATTTTTAACACATTTACTGTTACTAATTTATGACGCTGCATATAAAGGATATATTAATAAAAAATAAATTTATCATATTTTAGAGATTATATATATAATTATTTAAATATAAAGATGGAAGGATTATTTTGTTAATAAAATAAAACTTAATGGATTTAACTTTTCAAATTGAAAATAAAGTTAATGATATTTTAGTTATTTTTATTATTATTAACAATGATTGACCAAATTTGGATCAAATCACCAATTTGTTATAAATTGAAAATAGATCAATTAAATTGTAAGTTTTGATAAATTTCATGAACTAACATAGAATTTATTCTAAAATTTTCAATAGGCCAATTCTGTGCTTTTAAAAGTTAGAAAAAATAATTAAAATATTTTTCATCAGCTAGTAAAATTTAAACATGACTTAATAAAGCATGAAATCTACACAATAAAACTATAAACAAAATAAAACTAATCCAAATACCAATTACTTATGAAAATAGAGAGATTGGTATATATATAAAAGAGTAAGATTGGTATATAAAAAAAATAGCAAGATTGGTATAAAAAGAAAGCTCATAAAAATATTGGTTCAAAAAAATTAAATAAGCAAGAATGATATTAAAAAAAAATCAGGAAGATTGGCATTCAAGAAAAGCTCATAGAGAGATTGGTATCACAAAATAAGCAACATTGATATTAAAAAATAAGAAGATTGGTATCAAAAAAGTCCATAGAGAGATTCTTATCAAAATAAATGCGATGAGATAGGTATAAAAAAATAGCAAGATTGGTATCAAAAGAAAGCCATTAAAAAGAGTGGCATCAAAAAATGAGCAAGATTGATACTATAAATAGGAAGATTGGTATCAAAAGAAAGTCCATAGAGAGATTGGTATAAAAAAATAAGTAAGATTGGCATCAAAAGAAAGCCAATAAAATGATTGATATCAAAAAATGACCAAAATCAAAATTGCAAACAAATATAAAGACTGGTATCAAAAGAAAACCATAGAACAAACTTGAATTTAAGTTAAGATTTATTGATAAAGATCATAATTTTCTATATTATATAATAAAAAGGGCTTATATGGTTTGAGCAGATTTTGTTTTAACTTTTATATTACCAATTTTACCTTTATAATTGGTCGTACTCATTCTCTTGTTACATTATTATTTCTTGAATAAAAAATTAAATTATATTTTCATGAAAATTTCAAAAAATTTAAAGAAACTATTTTCTTTAATTTATTCTTTTTTTTTTATACGCTAGGCATTTTGATAGTCGTTCAACAAATTACGGCATTGAACCAAAATCTGCTGCCTTTAATTAGTTTAACTTAATTATTTATATATTTAATATTTGGTTTATAAATTAATTTATATGTATATGTATTGCATTATAATTTAATATTTTAGGAAATTTATTTATGCTCTAATTATATTAATATTTTATGATTATATTAATTATTCTAATAATTATTAATAAGAGATTATAATTTAATTAAATTTTTTTAAGTGTTTAAAAATTATAAAAATAATTAAAAACATATTTTTCGATATTCCTTCTAATATATTAGAACTATAAAAGAAAATTAATGATTTTAATAAAAATTAACATTAAAAAATATTTTGAATTTAAATAATAAAAATACTAAAAGTATTAATTTATTAGAAGGAATCTTTTCTACTTCTCTTTTATTTTTGCAGCCTCCTTAGCTCTTTAACTCTATTATTTCCTCCCTCTCATCGCCGCTCTCCTCTCTCTCTCTCTCTCTCTCTCTCTCTCTCTCTCTCAAACTTAAGCCCTCAACGGCATCGGTTTCCAATCCATCAACTGGAGGTGTGTTTGGTTAATTGTTCTATTATTTTGTTTTTCTCCCATGATGATGTGGGTGATTTTGTTAGTCTTTTTCTCTATAAAATGAAAATAAATTATTTCATCATGTTTCTTCTTGGCATAGAGTTGGATGATTAGATATTTGATTTTAATGATATGAAGAAATTCTCCTTTGAATAGAAAAATGAATGAACATTTTGGCCCACACACTTCTACATTTGATAGTTTTTTTTTTTTTTTTTGCCAATTTTCCAGTCTTCTTTCTGTTAGCTTTATCTTTTTAGCTATATTTGGTTTGCAGTTTTGATTGTTCTGTCTTTGGTTTGTGGGTTTTTGGGGTTTTATTCTTTGCCAGGGCTGGGCATCGGATATGATCTTTGTTTTTTCTCTTGTTTTTTTTTCTTTTTATCATTTTAAATTTTTTGGCATTTTAGCATTAGTTGGTGCACCAAAATCTGTTGATATTTAATATGTATTTAGTAAAATATTTATGACTCTAATTAAGTGACTAAACTATCTTCAAATATATATATATATTTTTCTCATATTAATAATTTTTCATCTTCTTTTATCTAATTAGACTCATATAACTTCTTATTAATCACCTTAATTCAGTAGCTCACATTAAGCCATATATGTAATCCACTTATCTAATTAATTGTATATCTTAAATTAAATATAAATATAGTATTCTTCATCTTATAAATATATATTTTTTATTTTCTTTAAAAATTCATCAAATATTTTACACGTCTCGAAAAATTGCAAGAGATTTTATGAAAATTTTGAAATATTTCAGAGGCTAATCGAGAAATTATAACATTGTACAATGTTAGTAATAGTAGCAACTCCATAAAATGCGCTTTGAGTTTAAACAGCAACACACACCAACTTGGTTGCAAGCATGAGAAAGGCCATGGTCGTGGCTGCTATATCTACTTTTTCGTCATTTCTCAATTGAATCAAGTCTTCACCCAAAATAAAGAATATAAAATTTAACATAGTTTACCGTAAGTTTACTCTACCAAATAAATTTATTATTAAGAAATAATAATTATACGCACTAATTATTTTGTTTGCCCACGAATCATTCAAACAAAACTCACAAAATTCAGCACACTTCTCTATTTCGTGTGCTCTCTCTTCAATACAATAAAATGGTCAATCAACTACACACATATATAGGCCACCAAAAAAAGTTATTCTTTTTAACACTCTAATTATTAAACTTCATAATTTCAATTAAACTTGTACTCTAACGAGTCTGAAGTGACACTATTTTTTCTTTTTCCACAATTCCACTTTATATATTCACATTTTCTAATCTTGTATCATCTTGTCTAGGCAGGTACACCACCAAATGGAAATTTGCACATACATTGGTGCCGACTTACTGGAGGCGGCAGAAAATGGCAAACTTGATCCATTCAAAAATTATGGGGCACCTCTTGATAGCCTACTGTCCCCAAATAAAAACACAATATTGCATATCTACCTTAGCACTCTAGGTGAAAGATCCACCGAGTTTATAGAGGAAATACTTGAAATTTTTCCGCCGCTGTTATTGAAGGTCAATGTCCACGGTGATACTCCGTTGCACATTGCAGCAAGGTATGGGCATGCTGATGCGGCAAAAGTGCTAATCAAACAGGCAAAGGGCTCACCACGGGAAAGCGGAGAAGGGCCAAGAGAGAGGGAAATGAAAGCAGTAAGGAAGATGTTAAGGATGACAAATAAAAATAAAGAAACGGCCTTGCATGAGGCGGCACGAAATGAAAGAAGTCTGGGTGTTGTGGAAGCAATAATGATTCATGAAGATCCAAATGAATTTAAATATTCTGCCAATAATCGTGGGGAATCTCCTCTTTACCTAGCTGTTAAAAATAGATGTAAAGATATAGTTTTTGAACTATTAAGGAATCCCAAATCAAGGTTACTGGCTTATGGAGGTCCCACTGGTAAAACGGCATTACATGAGGCAACAATGTTGCACTTCGGAGATGAGGACTTCAAAGACGAAGGTAGATAAACTCTCTCTCTCTCTCTCTCTCTCTCTCTCTCTCTCTCTCTCTCCCTCTCTCTATATATATATATATGTATGTATGTATTAAGTAGGTGGGTCACTGATTGTGGCTGATCTGAAATCGGCCAAGCTGGATTGCTTTTACTCATTCCTCAGAAAATTGTAGGTAGAATGTGAAAGTGGCACTGAATTTATGATACTAAAAAAAATAATAATAAATAAAATAAGAGGCAGTTCTATTAAACAAAACAGCATCAAAGACTTATGTTTTATTTTAATATTAAAAATTTTAGATAGACTCTTACACATATATAAGAGTTTCTCTTTTTTTCAGCTTTAATATATTTAATTACTTTATTTTATTTGTTTAATTAATAATTTAATTTAACTCAATTCAACTCAATTAAGCCTTTATCCCAACAATTTGGGGTCGGCTATATGGATTCGCTTTCTCCACTCTAAACGATTTTGGGTTAAATCCTTAGAAATGTGTAATGCTTCTAGGTCATGTTGTACTACTCTTCTCTAAGTCAATTTAGGTCTACCCCTTTTTTTCTTTCTATCCTCTAATCTAATGTGCTCTACTTGTTTAACTGGAGCCTCCGTATGTCTACGCTTCACATGACCAAACTACCTCAATCTCCCTTTTCTCATCTTATCCTCAATTGGCACCACTCCTACCTTTTCTCTAATACTCTCATTACGGACTTTATCTAGTCTAGTATGACCACTCATCCACCTTAACATTCTCATCTCTGCAACTCTTATCTTAGACACATACGACTCCTTCAGTGCCCAACACTTATTACCATATAACATAGTCGGTCATATGGCTGTACGATAAAATTTTCCTTTCAACTTATTGGGAATCTTCAACCATCTAGCTTTAATCCTATGACTAACATCTTCCTCACATCCCCCATTTACTTGAAGGACTGAGCCGAGATATTTAAAGTGATTACTTTGGGATAGTACTACTCCATCTAAACTAACTTTTTCCCTATCACTAGTTTGGCCTTCATTGAACTTGCAATGCATGTATTCTGTCTTCGTTCTACTTAACTTAGAGCCATTTGACTCTAGAGTATTTCTTCAAAGCTCTAGCTTTCTATTAACTCCTTCTCGCGTCTCATCTATTAGAACAATATCATCCGCAAACATCATGCACCAAGAAATACTCTCTTGTATATGTTTCGTCAATTCATCTAAAACTAGTGTAAAAAGGTAAGGGCTTTATAGTTGATCCTTGGTGTAATCTAATTGAGATCGGAAAATCTCTTGTGTCCCCTCTCACTGTGCGCACAATAGTAGTTGCTCATTCATACATATCTTTCAACATTTGCATGTACCTAATAGATACCCTCTTTTGTTCTAACACACTCCATAAGATATCTCTTGGAACACTATAATAAGCCTTCTCCAAATCAATAAAAACTATGTGTAGATCTTTCTTCACATCTCTATATTTCTCCATCAAGCTTCTAATGAGAAAGATCGCTTCCATAGTTAAACGACCGAGCATGAAGCCAAATTGATTGAGAGATATAAAAGTATCATGACGTAGTCGATGCTTCACAACTCTCTTCCACAACTTCATAGTATGGCTCATGAGTTTAATTCCCCTATAGTTCGAGCAACTCTGTATGTCTCCCTTATTTTTAAAAATAGGTACTAAAATACTTCTCCTCCATTCATCAGGCATTTTCTTTGAGTTTAGAATCTTATTAAATAATTTAGTTAACCATGCCACTCCCATATCTCCCAAACACTTCCACACTTTAATTGGTATTCCATCGGATCTACAGGCTTTACCCACTTTCATTCTCTTAAGTGCTTCCTTTACTTCTAAAGATCTGATCCTTCTAGTATAATTCATATTCTTTTATATTGTTCTATAGTCCATATTCACTCTATTACTATTTTGACTATTATTAAAGAGATCATTAAAATAATTTCTCCATCTTTCTTTAATGTCCTCATCTTTCACTAACATTTTTCTTTCTTTATCTTTAATGCACCTAACTTAATTGAGATCTTGACATTTCCTTTCTCTCCTCCTTGCTAATCTATAAATATCTTCTCCCCTTCTTTAGTTCCAAGTTTCTCATATAACTTTTCAAATGATTGTGCTCTTACTTGACTAATTGCCTTTTTTGCCTCTTTCTTTGCTATTTTGTACTATTCATATGTCTCATTATTATCACATTTAGGTAATTTCTTATACCATTCTCTTTTTCTCTTCACTGCCTTTTGTACTTTCTCATTCCACTACTATCTCTCTTTTGAGGGTGGTCCATGTCCTTTAGACTCTCCAAGTACTTTTTTAGCTACTTCTCTAATCTTTGATGCCATCTGTATCCACATATCATTAGCCTCCATATCCAGCTTCCATGCTTCGGACTCGAGAAGCTCATTTTTGAACTTCACTTGCTTTACTCCTTTGAACTCCCACCACTTTGTTCGAGTTACACTATTTCTTCTGACCTTACTTGAATTGTTCCTAAACTTGATATCCAAGACCACTAATCAATATTGACTTGTTAAAGCCTCTCCTGGAATGACCTTGCAATCCTTGCATAGAGCTCTATTTGTCTTCCTGGTTAAGAGGAAGTCGATTTGGCTTCTATGTTGCCCACTTTTGAAAGTCACTAAGTGTGACTCTCTTTTATAAAGTAGGTATTTGCTAGTATTAGGTTGTATGCTATCGTAAAATCCAAGATGCTTTTTCCCTCCTCATTTCGACTGCCAAAACCAAAACCTCCCTAAACATTTTCATAACCATGCCTATCACTTCCTACATGTCCATTCAAATCTCCACCAATGAAAACATTCTCTTCATTCGGTATGCTTTGCATTAAATCATCCATTTCTTCCCAAAACCTTTGTTTACTCTCACTATCTAGTCCTATTTGTGGGGCATAAGCACTAACTACATTTATTGTTTCTCCTTCTAGTACTAGTTTTACTAGTATAATTCTATATTCTACTCTTTTCACAGCTATTACAGCGTCTTTCAATGTCCTGTCTATGATTATGCCCACTCCGTTCTTATTTCTCTCATTTCCGGTAAACCACAGTTTGTATCCTGAATTACCCACTTTCTTGCTTTTCTCTCCTACCCATTTAGTCTCCTGAATGCAAGAAATATTCACCCTTCTCCTTTTCAAGGTATCCATAAGCTCCATTAATTTTCCTGTAAGTGATCCAATATTCCAAGTACCAACCCTGATCCTCCTTCTATCATGTTTCTTCCTAATTGGTCTCCTTCTATGATATCTTCTATTGTTTTCTATGTCTATCTTGTGTTCTGTTCCACTATTTGTTCTACTATCTGTCCTATGGACTAACTTCTTTACCCACACCCGTCCATGATATGGGAACCCTTGCTCACTTAAAACCACACTCAGGCGCTGGCATGGCCCGTCGCTTTCGGTGAACGCCCTACACCCTTGCATATTTCTTACTACACCCGAGCTCTAATGTAGCGCGTCGTAAGTAGAGGACGCCCCAACGTTTATATCATTTGAATCCATATCATAAGGTGTGACGAAATTTTTACGCTGGTTGTCACCTACCGCAACCCTCCTCCTTTATTCGAGCTTGGGACCGGCTAAGCACAAACTACTTAGGCGAAGTTTAATTAATAATTTAATTTAATTAATATAAATATAGATATGAATATATAGCGAAAATTTCAAATTTTTATAAAAAAAATAAAGAGAAATCATTCATTGTGAATTTTTCATTATTTTAAGAAAACTTGATAATTAATTAAGATTTTGATATGAATAATTATGAATTTGTTCCTATTGACTTTATTTCAGGGAAGAGAAAGAAGCTATTGGAGAAATACAGATCCATGGCCAAAGAAAAGGACCAAAAAGAACGGACTGAACATTACTCTGGATATACTGGTTAGTTTCTTATTATTTAAAAAAAAAAAACTTAATAATTAATAAATTAAGGATATGATATTAGTAATTATAAATTTGGTCTTTTTGACTTTCTTTCAGTGTATATGATGATAGACCAGCTATTGGAGAAATGGAGTAACTTGGCCAAAGAAACAGATGAAAAAGGATGGACTCCACTTCACTATGCTGCGTACACAAGAAATTGGTTAGCGGTCCACGTGCTATTAAATAAGGATAAATCCACTGCTTACATCGCCGATAAATATTGGAAGAGGACTGCTCTTCACATTGCAGCCTGTCGAGGCTTCCAATACGAAATGGAATTGATTATTTCTGAATGCCCAGATTGCTGCGAACTCACTGACAGTAGAGGCTGGAATGTCATTCATTATGCAGTGATCAGTAAAAATGATGAAGTGCTAAAAGCAGTGCTTCAATTTTCATCATTGATTTATCTTTTATATGGAGAAGATGTTAAAGGAAATACGCCTGTCCATCTATACAAGACTTATCATTCTCGTTTGCCTTCTTTCATAAAAAATGCACATGAAGACAATGATATGTTCAAACATTGGAGAACATTGCACGATCAAATTCAAATGGAAGGAGACTTTAAGGTCAGCCAACTAACATCTTATCATAATATAGATATTACCTTTTGGTTCTTCTTGAAGCAAAATATGCTATGCACTAACCTTTTTTTTTTTTTCAAATCACTATAGTACTGATGAGAACAATTCCAACATTAATGAATAAAAGGAATCAATCAAGAAACTATATATATATTTTTATACCCTTTACAAAGTGTAAGAAGACTAGACTTGAACGTTATTTAGCAAATATGTGGCCTCTTGAGGCTCATCATTAGACTATCTATAATTTATCTATAGTAAAATATGAACAGGGAATCAACTTATAACTAAATCTTTTATATTATTATAAATATTAATTCTGTAGAAATGCAATTAAGCTGTATATTAAAAAAATTGCCAATGTTAAATAAGAGGGAAATGATTATTATACTAATGAGTTTTAGCTCGATAATATCAATTGTGTATTTCTATACTCATATTTTTTATTAAATTTTTTATAATAACTAAAATGATTGTTATCCTAATGAGTTTTGGGTCGATAACATTAATTACAATCATTTAGGTATTAGATTGAATTCTGACTAGAACTTACTGAATAAAAAATAAAGTAATTACTATATTTATAACAGATAAAAAAATTATTATTATTATTATGGATGTGAAGGGAATTTGTGAAATGAATAAAAAAATATGCAATTAAATTTATATATTTGTGAAAGGACATGTAATTATAAAAATATAAAAGTCTAATCACATGCAACTTTTTAAATAATAGATATGAAAATTTATAATATATTCTTATTTTTTGTTAAGATGTCCAAGTAGATAAGCACAAATTTCAATTGATTTCAAATTAAACAAGATTCAAGTCCATTTTATTCATGTGGCCCATAATTTTATTTTATAGAATTAAAATGTTTTTTATTTATTTATTTGATTTTGATTAGTCGTACGAAGTCAAAATCTTATAGTTGGAGAGACAATTCCAATTAATAAGTGAAAAAAAAAAATCTTGCAATTAATTCAATTTTAGAAATATAAGAGCTTATTAGTATATTTTTAACATATTTTAAGAATAAATGATGGTTAATAAAAAAAAAAAGCTTTCTTTCTTTTTAAATAAATATTGAATTGAACAATACAAAAATGGTATCAGTGAGTTGAGAAATGGTACCAAAAGAAATTTATCTTATTATATTTCTAACGTTGTTGCAGAGCGAAAATTTAGCATGGATGAAAGACATTGGCACTGGACCATTGGGGAAAATTGAAGTGCAAAACATAGAAGGGCTAAAGACAAAGAAAAATATGATACGTAAATTTGAAGAAGCCAAAGACTCTTATTTGGTAGCTGCAGCACTTATAGCAACAGTAACGTTTGCAGCGATGTTCACCTTACCAGGAGGTTATACAAGTGATGAAAACAATTTAAAGAAGGGGACTCCTATCTTAAGCGGAAATTCAGCTTTTACAGCATTTATGATATTAGACACTATAGCTATGGTTTTATCCACTTCTTGTGTCTTTATCCACTTTATACTAGTGATGTTAGGATATCTGGAAAGATACTATTGGTTAATAAAATGTGCCTTCAGCTTCCTCTTCTATGCTATGGTAGCAATGGTGATTATATTTGTGACAGGCGCTTATGTAGTTTTAGGACCTTCCTTTGGATATAGCATTTGTGTCTTCGAATTGAGCTTCTTCTGCTTCATATTTTATTCGATCATAAGCGTAACATGGAGTTTATTTCTTTCGGAGGACGATGATGAAGAAGAAGTTAATAGCTATAGACATCAAACATAAACTTTGTGAGTAGTTTTCTATATATTATAAAACTTTTAATTTCATTAATATTTTCATTATTTTAACTATTTTTAATGCACTATTGAAGCTCTTGGCTGACTGGCGGAATCTTGTTCATTGCCCTTCGTTTGGAGCTTCGAGATAAGTTTGAAAAGTTTAGAAAATGGCGGAAGGAGAAAGTCGACTGATTCATCGGGTGTTAATAGATGCCAAGAAAAAGAGACATATGCTTGCTATTACCTCAAGGGATGTAAATGGTGTCTCCCTTCATATGGATGTGTTTAATTTAATTTTCATTTTTATTTTTTCACTTTAAAAACATATACTCATTATTAGCTCAATGGCATATGGGTGGCATGTAATATCTTTTTATTTTAATTCATGTATATATTTACTCAGATTGGAATTTATATTTACTATAAATAAATAATTTTATAATAGACAACAATAGATTTTTTGAGCCTGCAGACAGTGACATTGCTTGCATGAATCAGTCTCACCGAGAAGCAATTAATGGTGAAAACCCTGGTCCTATTCCTTTTGATGTTGAAAAGGAAGCATGGCAAACATTGTCAATGGGTAGGCAACTTGGTTTAGTGTTCTCACAACTTGATGATATTGTGGTTAATTTCTTGGTCGAGCAAATCAATTCTGACATGTTGGCTTTCAAGGCTTCAAGGTCCTGATGTTTTCTTGCTTCTACGTTGTTTGGGAAGAACCACCAATCTCACCAAGGAAGGAAGCTTCTCTCCCTTTTGTTTTGGATTTGGATTTGGATATTCTTCTGGTTCAGCTGGTTCCTTTTAATCGCGTTATTTTTTTTGCTTGGGAAGGCTCTTATTCATTGTTTCTTTCTTGAAGTTTTCTTAAAGCTTTGAGCTAGAGGAATTCTGTGCTTTGGCCTTCCTCTCCTTTCTTGTGTTCTCTTTGTTGCCCTGAAGCTGTAAGCGTGTTGGGCATTTGGTTCTATGAGGATTTCTCCTTTGCTTCTCTATTTCTTTCAAATTTTTGTGAGAGCTAGCCGTTGTTTTTGGTTCGGGTATTGTAGCTGCTGCATGTTCTTGTTCTACAGAGTTTGTTGCAGATTTTGTTGCTCTTGGTGTTAGTAGTATGCCCTAGAGCATATCATTTAGTATGTATCTTGTACATATTTTATTAATAAAAGGCAATTTCACTTTTCGATTTACATAATGTATTTATGTGTAATAGAAAAGGTCCATTGATATTTTGTTAGAAATTCTATTCTTAAGTTGTTAAAAATATGAGTGACAGTATTTCTAGCACAAAGTATTATAAATTGGTTCACAATCGAGGATACTTCACACAGGACATGACTTATCCAGAAAGATTATATTCATGTTTGTTCCCAAGGTATTTATATGAGATATAAATAAGATGAAATGGTGAGTCTTATGCCATATAACAAACATGATAGACACTTATACATGATAAGTAGGCCGAACCAGTGACGCATATAACAAGCATATAGAGTTTACTCTTGTCAATGCATTATCATATATCATATCAGTGCATATAATCTTTAGACTTGAGATAACACAGTTATCTTGTATATAGGTGGCTTGAGTTTGATACTGCTTTCATACTTGTACTGTGTATGGGTATATGGGCATGTGTTGGCTCCTACTAGTTATATATGGAGGTAGGTGTTGATCAAGATGGAATCTGTTACCTTAAGTAAATAGGGATAAAGTCCTATGTTTATTTAATTGTTCTTGATGTTTCAAGTTCCTGGCCAGGACAGACAGATTTAGTCAAAAAAGAGGTTCTGACAAAAGAATCTAATTAACCAAGAACTGGAATTAAAAGAGAACATAATATTCATAGAAAATGGGGTTTGACATAAACCATGACTCCGGTTCGAATTGAGATTTTGTAACAGAGAGATTCTAGTGCATGGTAACATATGATTAAAGGTTCATTTAAAGTATTCCTTGTTATTGATTGGGTGACCATGGCACGCTATGCTAGGTGTCAACCATGGTCTATAAGATGCCTAAAATGATTTAGAGAAATCATTTATGATAAGAAAGAGTTCTGATGATATTAAGAGTTAATATCATATCTCATTGCCAATTAGTGATGAGCCTAGTGAGTCACATACATATACAAGATAATCACCAAGTAAAATGTGATTTAATTGATTAATTAAAGAGTTTAATTGATTAATTAAATAGACTTGGTTTGCAATAAGATTGCAAAGTCCCTAGCATGACTTGAAACCAAATCTAGGTTATTGGATGTATAGTATAACCTAAATTTATTTTTAAAGCGTTTAAATATGAATTTAATTGTGAGAAATTAATTAATGGAGATTAATTAATTTATATTTGATATAAATTGATTAGAAGAGGAGAAATAATGATTTTGGGTTGAGAACTCAAAATTACAACATAAGGGTAATTTGGTCATTTCACATGGTGACATGTGGCACCATGAGATGGTGGCACATGGCACTATATTAGCTTGCCATTTGTCTTCCTATTATGTAAGATAATCAAAGTCAAGATTAAGTCTAGCTTTGACACTTGGCTTAATGTGATTGAGTCAATTAAAAGCAAGATGCAATGTGGTAGTGACATGTGGCATAGGGTTTAAGTGACTTAATGACCTAATTGTATAAAAGGGAAAAAAATGAAAAATAAAACATAACACTCCTCTCCTCAAAGGTGGTGGCAGCCAACATTCTCCCTCTCTTCTTCTTCTTTTCTCATCAATTCAAAAAGAATTGCCCAAATTTCTTTGAATTAAAATTGCTAGAAATTATTTCTAATCTCCTATACATACATACTACCTCTCTAAAGGCAAAAACTCAATTTATAATTGGTTGGAAAAGGCTTAAGAAGCAAATTGGGGGCTGCCCATTGGTGGTCTTGGTGTGTACAAGCTAAAGGGACAACACTTGGGGTCCTAGGTGCTTCCTAAAGGTGCCAATTACATCCATAGGGCATCAAAGAGGTTAGTGCTCTAACTTCTCTTTTAAACTAGGGTTTAAATGAATTAATTTGTTAATTCACAATCTTGAATGGCAAACATAGATCCTAATACATATTAAAAGTGTTTTGATATGTAATTGAGCATTGAAATTAATTAGGCACATAAGAGATGTGGTATGATGCATGTAACCCTTGAAGAAAAATTTTGAAATTCAATGCTCTAATGAACTAATCACCATGCTTACGCTCCTTCACTTGGTTGGGTTACCTGGTTCGCTCCTTAGATGCAACATATTTTTGCTCAATTGTTTTGACCTTGCCCTTTGTATTTGGCCCCAGTTTTGCTGTGTTTTTTATTTCTCTTTTTTCCTACGTTTTTGTTCCTTGTTTTGTTGTTTGCTTACTCTTTCTTTCCATTTAATAAAATTTTTTGCTTATAAAAAAAATTGTATAATAAAATATGCCTTCAAACGATTGCAAAAGGATAAAGACAAAAAGTGTAAAAGGTGTGAAAATAGAAAATTTTTCCATGTTAGCAAATATGCCAACGTCATCCCACATGCCTCATATTGATTTAAGTTATTTTCAATATGCCTCATGTGGATTTGGAGGGGGAGCTTTTAGATTCTGCACGACCAGATAGGGCTTGTTGAAGTCCCTGAAACTTTTGGCAAGTTTTGTTTCAAAATCTCTGTCTACACGACCTAGTGTTGAATCTACGTGCCTCATGTGGATTCCTGCTAGTTTACTCTTATCTTCACACGACCTTTAACATGGAGTATATTGAAGCTCTCGAAAATCTTGACTGGTTTTCTTCCTTAGGCAAATTTTCTTCACTTTTCACACTACTTTACTTTAAGCTTTCAAATCACTTTGCATTTCTTCTATATGGACCTTTTTGCCTTTAAACCTTATTAAAACCTATAAAAAATATTAAAAATCCAAAAATCAAATATAATGAAACTAAAATTAATAAATTAACTAAAATAAGCACTAAAAGCATAATTTATTAAACTAAAAAGGGCAAAATGGATGCAAAACCACTCTAAAATACCTATATGAAATGAGTTTATCAAATTTCCCCAAACTCAAACATTTGCTTGTCCTCAAGCAAATTAAAAATAATTAAGTGCAATTGGGGTATCTTTTTCTTAGATTCATGAAAATCAATCATCTAAGCTTTCAAACTTACCTCTAGTCACCAACAAATCATATACCCACCTTCATGGTATAAGGAATTTAATTCTCACAAAAGTTATCACAGCTTAGCCTTGGGTCAATTATTCATTTCATCAAACCCAAACTAATCAATTACATAGAGAAATCATACTAAAATAGGCTCTAAAACAATCCATAAAATAAAGTGTCTCAAATAATGATGGGAAGAGTTAAATTGATAAATAATGTGCCAATCCCATAGGCAAACCAACTATTCCAATCTCCACTAATATAGCAAAACACAATTAAGAGATCAAAAGGACTTTTAATTAGGGATGGCAATGGGTCGGGTTTTTGCGGGTACCCTATCCGACCAAACCCTAATAGGACATGTTTGGGTAGTATATAATCAGGTTTGTGACGGATTCGGGTTTGAAATTTAATACCCGTGACAGATTCGGGTTTTATATATTGGGTATCCATTACTCGAATTCATTTACATAAATATTTAATTAAATATAAAATATATATTTTTTATAATAATCTTTGTAAATTTTTTATATTTTATTTCATATAAAATAAAATTGAAATATTTTATAGAATTATTAAAATTTTAAAATATAAATTATTAATAAAAACAAATTTTTATATAAATTATTAATTAAAATATATAAAATTAAATGGGTTTGGGTATTTACTGGGTAATAATAATAATTGGATTTGGGTAATTGGGAATAAATTTTAATTGGGTTTGGGACGGGTTCAGGTTTTGAAAATATTAATCGGGTTCGGGTTCGGGTAGGATAATTTTCACATATACCCTATCCATTGCCATCTCTACTTTTAATGGTTGTAATGGGGTTAAGGGGCAATAATGTGGCTAACAAAAAAAAGGGTAAAGGGGAAACAAAATATGAGAACAATCAAATTATTAAAAAGATCAAGATACACAAGTTTTTTTTTTTTTTATTTTTTTTTTTTTTTTTTAAGAATAAAATGGAAGGAAGAACTTTACAATGAATCAATAATTGCTAGCATACAAATTTGAAACTCATTTAGGGACTACATAGATAACATTAAATTTTTGCATTGCAATTGTCCCTTTTTAATCCAAACCCAAACTCATTTCTTTGTATACTTGGGTGGTAAATAATTTTTCGCAACATAATATGATTGCTAGCCAACTTTACTTTAGTACTTCTCCCATTTAATTATTATATACCTTTTTTTTTAATTTTTTTCCCTTTCTCTTTTTTTTTTATTTTATTTTTTTATATTTTTTTTTAGGTATATCTATCACTTAAACAAATTATTCTCATTAAGGGTAGGTAAGTATTTACGTTAATGGCCAGCTGAATTATGGGTACCAAGAAAATAAGGGGTATAAATGGAGGCTCAAATTGGTTTCAAAGGGAAATTTTAAAGTGAGATTAGTTAAGGTTAAAAATGTGGATTTAAAATCCAAAGAATGCCTTGATCATTTCTCTTTCAAGTGAACGCTAGGATTTGGCCTCGAAAGGTCTATAAAGCTTGTTCTAGAATTGGTGAGACACAATTAGTTATTTCTTACTCTAGAGTTTGCCTTGATCATTTCTCTTTCAAGTGAACGCTAGGATTTGGCCTCGAAAGGTCTATAAGGCTTGTTCTAGAATTGGTGAGACTTATTTCTTACTCTAGAGTTTTCTCTAAGCACTCAAAACTCAATATAATTAATTGGGTGGCCCTTGGCTAAGAAGATATGAACTTAGACAAGAATATTATGGCCTTATACCAATCCGGAACTTTCAATCTACCAAACCCATCTATGGGCAAGCTCGATTGCTTTTCAAAATGATTCTCAATCTTCTAAGAGTTAGATAAAAATTTATTTTTTATGTATTCATGATTCCTAAAATGAATGCAAAAATTAAATAAAAATAAAAAATGAAATAAAAACTATAATCTATATGACATCTATATGCAAGTGTATATATTTACATGGTGTAGGTGTATGATGTATTTGAACTAAGTAAGTAAGTATAAATGAAATACAATGAAATGCAATTTAAGTAATGCTAATAAAAAAGGATTAAAAATTTTGCCCTCCCCCAAACTCAAATTAGACAATATCCTCGTTGGCTTAAATGAAGTGGCAAAGGTGTAAATTAAATCAATAAATGGTAGCTCAAAAGATGTAAACCGAGAAAGAGTGGAAAAGAGTTACCATGTAAAACATACATGCCCAGTGTTGAATAATCAGAATATGTACCTGAGGCATATTAATTATAAGTATTTTGAACATGAGGCAATGTAAACAAAAACACATGAGGCATGTTGAATCAAAGCATTTTCAACATGGGGCATGTGGATGTCCAGAATTTACCTTAGATGCTGTATTGTAATATCCAACAGAAAAGCATCTGTTATACTTTCAATAATCCAGTTACATAACCATCAAAAAGCAATATCAATAATGCTAATACAATAGCCAATACAAACTGAGATTAAAGAAATTAATAAATTCAGCAGAAATCTGGATTGCAAAAACAATAAATGTTACACAGCAAAATAAGCCAATGCAGCTAGCAACAATGAACAAGGCAACTTAAGATTCATTAAACAAATAGAAATAAAAAACACAAGTTTAAACCATTCACAAACATATAAAATATTAAAAGTTCCAATAACCAAGAATTTAATAGCTAAAACATAAAACATATTGACCAAATTACACAATCAAAAGCTAAAGTTTCATAATCTAACTAAAACTAAACAAAAACAAAGTTCTAAAACTAAACAACTAGATTGGTCTTCTACATTTGTGGATTGCACTGGCTCATTTGTTGCACATGGATCTGGTTCTGGTATGGGTGATGTTGTAGCTGCAGGTGATGGCTTATTAGATTTCTCAGAAGCAGTATCCATATTTTCTATCATAGCTTTCATCTCCTCAAAAATGTCTTGGCCCCATTTGTACAACTCGTTAAAAGAGCCTGCCAGCTTGTTACAAATGTTAATCATTTATCTGTCATGTATTCTCTATTTTTTCTTGAATGAAAAAAACTTCTTTCTAATATTTTTCTCAAGCTTGGCTTGCTTCTGACCAAGTTTATCAACCTTAGCTTCTAAAGCTTTCAAAGCAACCACAATATCAGAACTGACATCTGAGGCAGGTTGCTATGCATCATTCATTTTGTCAATTTTGGCTTCCAATTTTTTGAGAAAAGAGAATAAACTTGATTGTCCAATAACAGGTGGGTGAGAGCTAAAAGGACCAGCATCAGGTGGCTGTCCTATACCCTGTGATTGTTGCTGCTGTACACCAACATGTCCCTCATCTACCAGCATATAAACATCACATATCTTCATATAAATCTTCATCTGAGTCATGATAATCCTATCCAGAAAGGACTGCCCAACCATAGACACCATAGCATATTTCTCAGGGCTAAAATCAAAAGATTTGGCAATCACAGTCACCATCCATCCAATAACTATACTGCTAGCCTAATATAGTATAAGACATGAACCTTTGCTAGCACCTAAGAGTAGGGTCTTGGATAGCTAAGGCCTTAGCAGAACTAGGGTTGTAATATTTTCCATATGGTGTAATTGACTTCTAAAATGAAGGCGGGTCATAAATAGTTCTTTGCTACTTAATTACTTTTACACCATCATTATTGAAACCAAAATAAAGCATTTACTTGAGCAGTATCAAGCTCCCTATCCTAACCTAAACATCTAAAGGATATGGTGTCCTTATGGTTATTGGTCATGGGCTAGAAATCCAATTTCAGTGAGCTTAGAAATTTAAATGTCAGTTTTTTCGAAACAGGTTCTTGAATTTTAGCAAAATCACTCCAACCTACATTCTCCAAATAATCACTAACAGATTCATATAGCCCTATCTCCCTGAGACTATCTTCATCAATATGTTGGTGGCCATAATTTTCTTTTTAGAAAGTGTCTCATAGTTTTTCCTCATATCATCATCTCTAAAAGTCCATAGGTAAAATGAATTTACCTTCTCGCCAGATTAAGGAATAATTGGAGCAGTTTGAGATACTGTTGGGGAATGATGTGGAGGTGATTAAACCCTAGTTGGAGTAGAAGAGACTTGTGGAGAAATAGGACCTTGTGTAGCAAAATTGGTCCTGGCATTGACAGGCTATGGGGAAACAACCCTAGGCTATTTCGGTGGAATAAAGGAGCTAGGAACTGATTTTTTTCTTTTTCGTGATTCATACACAGTGGAAGGGGCGGATTTAGTTTGTTTCTAGGAGGAAGGTGTGGTTTCTTAGGTTATATTGACTGGAATAGGGGTAGAATGAGAGGATTGGCGAGGTGGGAAATTAGGGTTTGTATTGGGAATTTGGGGATTTAGGGTCGAAATGGGAACTTCGGGTGTAGCATTAGGTGGTGTAAAATTGGTGTTATGGTAAAAAAATCACTATTCCTAGCTATTTTTAGGGCTCGAAGTTTGGGTATATGGGTAGAGGCTCGATTAGCGAGCACCATGGAACGAATAGTGAAGCTTTGGGTTGTGCAGCTGATGAGGTGAAACAAAATAAAATAACTAGGGCAAAGGTTTAAGTGATGATATACCTAAGGGTTGACATGAGGCATACGGGAATAGTTATAGGGTAACATGCCTCGTGTGGTTGGGTAAGAGATGAATGACATAAGGCATGTTAGGATAAAGGGAAAAATAGCATGCCTCGTGTGGTCTTAAAAAGTTTTACATGAGGCATGCGAGACTCCCTGAAACTCTTTGCATGCAGGTTTTACATTTTTAGCAATTTAAAGCGCCAAGTATAGGATCTAATGGTGACACTACCCCCAGCATACATCATGTTGAACCTAATATTAAATGACTTGATATATAACTTAAAAACATGACCTTAAACACACTTAAACTTAACCCAAGACACAATTTGGCACAAAAATTTCACTCAAAACCAAATTAAAACCCAATTAATCACTAAAAATAATTAAAATTCATAAATCCACCAAGCACAAACTAAAACATTACTCAACTAATATTCACATTAGCAATCACACTACAAGAAATAACACCCATATCAATCCCAAACTTAGCATTGAAAATTCATGAACAAGGAATAAAATTCTACTACAGACACTATTTACATGACCAAAATTCTGTAAAATTGTATCTAGAAATTTCACAAAATATCCAATTGCAAATACGTCAATCTTAGTGCAATACATAAAAAATTAATTACCTAAAGCATAATATCCAATTGTAAAATCAAGAACATATTGCTATTGTTTACCATGAAATTTCATATATTTCTCACTAATTTTCTTAAAATTTGGAAACAAAACTGGCCTTCCACTTCACCATATTACCGCAATCAGACATAAAGCTCAAATTAGTTCAAATTTGACTTTGTTAAAAACAATATGTATCATAGAAAATAAATATAAGGCTCAGAAACTTCCTAAACACGTATTCCTTTAATCCAACATACACATTTGCTTAAAAATCACCATTAATCGACATAAAGAAAATTTTATGTCAAATTTGAGTTCAATGGGGGTATAAAACAAAATAAAACAAAAGAAATACAAAATAATTATAAAAAGAAAAAAAAAATTTAGGGTGCCTCTCAAAGAGTGCTAATTTAAGGTCATTAGCTTAACCCATTTTTAGTTCATGGTGGTTGAAATTGGAAAGTGTTGTTTCCCTTCTTCACAGGTGCTGCAATAAATTTGTACTTTAACTTTTTCCCATTGACTATGAAAGCACCTGTTGCTTTGTTTAGAATCCCAACCACACCTTGCAGATTGTTCTTACAAACTTGAGATCAACCTTCTACTTTGAGTTGTTTGGACGAAGCCTTGAGTTTTACTCTTGGAGTTTCATTCTTATCAAAAGGAGATGGCAAAGGAGACTTTTTCTTTTGCACTTTATGCTGATTACACTGAGAATGAAGAGTAATTTGACTTCCTTCCAACTTAATATCTTCCATTCCAGCATCATTTTCTATAACATCTACCCTATAGCAAGAATTTACCATAGCAGATTCCTCAGAATCTTGGAATAAATTGAATTTTATTTCCACTTCTCCCTCCTTTAACTTTAATGTCCCATTCTTCACATCTATATTAGCTCCTGAAGTAGTTAAAAATGGTCTTCCAAGTATGATAGGTGTTCTTACATCCTCCTCCATCTCTAGAACTACAAAATCCACAGGAATAAAAAATTTTCTAACCTTCAATGGCACATTCTCCAAAATTCCCACTAGATATTTGATAGATCTATCAACTAACTGCAAAGAAATAGTGGTGGGCTTTAAATCTGCTACCTTTAACTTTTCACATATGGTCAATGGTATCAAACTTACATAAGCTCCAAGATCACAAAATGCCTTTTCAATACTTGTCTCTCCAATGTGACATGGAATAGAGAAACTTCATGGATCCTTCAACTTTGGAGGGAGTTTATTTTGTAAGAGAGCACTACACTCCTCTGTTAATGCCACAATTTCATAATTTCTAGTCTCTTCTTGTTTGACAAAATTTCTTTCAAGAACTTAGCATATGAGGGCATTTGAGAAATTGCATCTGTAAATGGAATATTAATGTATAACTTCTTCAAAACTTTCAAAAATTTCCCAAATTGTTTATCTAGCTTTGCTTTTTGAAACCTCTGACGATATGGTAATGGCGGTTTATATGGTGGTGGAGGCACATACTTTTCCACTTCTTCTTTTTTAACTTCTTTTTTCTTATTTGCTTCCTCATTAACTTCATCATGATTTGAAGTAGATTCATTCTAGTCTTCATCTTCTTTCTTCTTTTCCTCTTCTACCTCATCTTTTTTTTTTGTCTCCTATAATTTTCCCACTCCTTAGGATCACTGCCTTGCATTGTTCTCTAGGATTCTTTGGTTGACTTGGAAGTTTCCCTTGTGCTTTGCTAAAAGAACTTGCTTGTTAAGCTATTTGATTTTTCAACATCCTGTTATGAGTGGTAAGTTTATCTATCGTTGAAGTTAATTGTTGAATCATTTTTTCTTGTTTCTGTTGAGCAGCTAAGAAATTATGCATCATAGACTTCAAAATTGAATCTCGATTTGAAAACTGAACTGGTGGTTGTGGAACAGGTGCATTTTGATTCCTTTATGGTGGAAATCCAGGTGGTACTCTGTTTTGTTAAAAATTTTGCTATTGTTAGAAATTAGGAGGTTGTTGATAATTCAGCTGCTGTTGTCCTTGTCGAACTCCCCAAGAAAAGTTAGGGTGATTCCTCCATGCTAGATTATATGCAGTAGAAAAAGGATTGCCAATTGGTTTCTGATTATAATTCCCATCAAAATCAACTTGTTCATTTCTAAACTCTTGCCCATAGGAAAGAAAATCATTGATATAATGCATATTTCCTATACCAACATCTTCTGTCTGACTAGATCCACCAATTGATGCATCAACCTTCATGCCTAACTTATCTATTTTTCTTGTCAAAGCATCAAATTTGGCATTGAACATACTCATGGCATCTAACTCATATACACCAGCCGATGACTTCTTCATTTCATTCCTTTCACAGCTCCATTGATAGTTGTTATAAGCAATTTTATCCAATATTGAATAAGCCTCATCTTTTGACTTCTCCATAAGATCCCCTCTTGTAGATGCATCAATTATACTTCTAATTGCTTGAGAAACACCATTGCAGAAATGTTGAACTAGCATCCATTTAGGGATTCCATAATGTGGAGATCTCCTTTGAAGATCCTTGTATCTCTCCCATGCTTTATAGAGACTCTCATCATCCCTTGGTCTGAAAGAAGTTAATTCATTCCTCAATTTTGCAGTCTTGCTAGGAGGAAAGTATTGAGCCAAGAAAACTTGTGATAACTCATCCTAAGTAGTTATTGAACCCGAAGGTAATGAATGCAACCACTCCCTAGCACGCTCCTTCAAAGAAAAAGGAATTAATCTCAACCAGATGACATCATCTGACACTTCATTTATCTTCAGTATGTCACTAATCTTAAGAAAATGTGCATGGTGCACATGTCGACTCTTAGTAGGACCTCCCCCAAACTGTGATTGTTGAACCATTTGACAAAGTGAGGGCTTCAATTCAAAGTTGTTTGCTTCTACTCTAGGCCTTGTAATACTCGGTCTGAAATCTTCAAAACTAGGGAAAGCATGATCCTTAATTGATCTGTTGTTATTGTTGTTTGCCATGGCTTCTATCACTTGTTGCTCTTGCTATTGCTCTTGTTGTCTTTCAATTCTATGTTCAGCTTTCCTTCTTTTTGATTCTACTCTCAAAGTTTTAGCTGTCTTCTTAATCTTAGGATCAAAAATTAAATCAATTTTTGCACTTTTTGTTCTTCTCATAAAAAAGATAGGTACTTGAAAAACCAAAATAAGAAAATCTCAAAGTAAAATGATAAAGAAAAGAAATTAAAATAAAAAATAAAATGCCCAAATTAACCGAACAATCAATCATCTAATATTAAATAAAAATAAATCCCCGACAACGGCGTCAAAAACTTGATGCGTATTCCGCAAGTATATGGGTTGTTCAAGTAGTAAAGAAAAGATATCGTTCTACAAGGATTTGTTGTTTGAGTACCAAACTATAAAAATTACGATTATTTGGGCTATTGATAATGTGTGTCAAAAAGTAAAGTAAGAGATGCAGCAAATTAAATTGAGAAAATAAGGGAATTATAATAAAAAAAAGTAATTAAATTTTTAAACACTATACTAATTTACTAAAATTTCAGCTAGTAACTAAAGATTTAATTAATTAATGGCAAAATTGATTCCAGAGTTGAGGTTCATGAAGTAAATTTCATTAGGATTTGGATAGGCAAAACCAAGATTAAGGGAAATAAAAGTTTGAAGGAAGTTGATTCTGATTTCCTTTAATTTCTCTTTCAAGCAAACTAAAGAGTTCTCTACAAGAAACTAAACTCTATTCTCATGCGATGTTTAATTACCCAAAACCCTTTAAGCACTTTAATCAACTTGAAATTCCTCTTAACCCACTAGTTTATTTCTAATACTAGGTGATTAAGTTCATTATCTTGATTATCTATCATAGATTTTCACCTCTCGATCTTTCAATCAAAGATTAAGAATAAAACCCAAAGGATACCAATAATGGGTATGTAAATAAGCACACAAGATAAGAATCAAAGCTTATATATACTAAAATCTCGTTAAAAACCAGTCCAAATCTACAAATAAAACTTAAATAATTACACCAAACTCTGAAATATTAAGTATCTACTTACTCATGCTTGTATTTACAAGTAGAAAATATGAAATAAAGCAAGAAAACATGAAAATAAGACTAAAATAAAAGAACCCATAAGAAGAGAATCTTAATATCTGAAATTGGAAGCTGGAAATGTCACTCTGTAGGTGGCCTTCTTGTAAAAATAGCGTGGTTCCTTCTTTCCTTCTTCTCTTGATTTTTCTTTCTCTTTTTTCTTATAGTAAAAATGAGAATATGATGCTTATATATCCCTTCAAGCTTTGCCCTAAAAATGGTCTCTAAAGGGATAAAGACAAAAGGCATAAAAGGTGAGAAAAGATAAAATTTTTCCATGTCAACAAATCTGCCAGCGTTATCCCTCATGCCCCATGTTGATTTAAGTTATTTTCAACATGCCTCATGTGGATTTAGAGGAGGAGCTTTTAGATTCTGCACGATTAGCTACATGGGACATGTTGAAGTCCCTGAAACTTTCAACAAGTTTTATTTTAAAATCTCTGTCTACACGACCCAGTGTTGAATCTACATACCTTATGTGGATTCTTGCTGGTTGACTCTTATCTTCACACGATCTTCAACGCAGGGCATGTTGAAGCCCTTGAAAATCTCAGCTAATCTTCTTTCTTAGGCAATTTTTTTTTTATTTTTCACACTACTTTAAGCTTCCAAATCATTTTGAATTTCTTCTGTATGGACCTTTTTGTTTTTAAACCTTATTAAACCTATAAAAAACATTAAAAATCCAAAAATCAAATATAATAAAACTAAAATGAACAAATTAACTAAAATAAGCACTAAAAGCATAAAATTATTAAACTAAAAAGAGTAAAATGAATACTAAACTACCCTAAAATACCTATATAAAAGGAGTTTATCAATCATACCAAAAGTAAGACTTATAGCAATCTTTACTGAACCTATTTTTTACTTATCGGATCTTAATTTTTGATTTCATCTCATCTATTATAAAAATATCTTTTTACTCTAATAGATATGTTAATTCCCATGAAAAATAATTTATTTCTGTTAAAAATATCTTTAAAAAATAAATTATTACCTATTATTTAATTGTAATGCTAAAAAATATTGAAAAATAGTTTTTGGGGTTTGATATGCATTAATAATATTACGATCTATTTACAACGTCAAACTGATACTTAGATATTGGCTATTTTTCAGAAAAATAAAAGTGAATATATACAAATAAATTTATAATAATATTAATTAACCCAATTATTATAAAGAATTGAAATAAATACACAAAAGGATAAATTAATTATGTAGACATATAGAAATTATTAATTTTTCTTTAAAATAATTTCAGTTCTCTCTATTCGTTCTATATATATATATATATTATAAATTATAGATATTTAGTAATTTTGATATAAATAATCTCTTTGTTAAAATTAAAATTAATTTTAAAATTTGAGAATCAAAATTAATAAAATAAAAAGGATTTGACTAAAATTAAAAACTTGCATAAATTTTTTCTATAATTTCATATTGCGTATTTACGCTCTTGAGTTTGGACTTGATTGTTGACTTTGTGAAGAGTAAAGCTTATTATGGGCTTTGAGCACTTTAAGTGAATTCAAGTTGTAGTGCCAATCCAAACCATAAGATAGATCGTGACAATTAATTTATATATATATATATATATATATATATATATATATATATATATATATATATATATATATATAATTTTTTAAACATATCATTTATATGTAGTGTCATAAATTAGTAACAATAAATGTGTTAAAACTATTTGTATCATAGTGTATACATATTTTATTTTGGTATTTAAAATTTATAGACCCATTAAATATGTATTGGATGTGGCAAGAAATATTTAAAATTATAAGGATTAAAATGATTTGATTACAATGTTTTATAATTTATAGGTAAATGTTAAATATTTCTTGTCACATCGAATACATATTTAATGGGCCTATAAATTTTAAATACCAAAATAAAATATGTATACACTATGATACAAATAGTTTTAACACATTTATTGTTACTAATTTATGACACTACATATAAATGATATATTTAAAAAATTATATTTATTATATTATATATATATATATATATATATATATATATATATATATATATATATATATATATATATATATATATAAATATAAAATTTAGATGGAAAGATCATTTTGTTAATAAAATAAAACTTCATCTACTTAAGTTTTTTTTGAATTTGAAGAGTTAATGGTATTTTAGTTATTTTTATTATTATGAACAATAATTGACCAAATTTGGACGGAATGACCGATTTGTTATAAATTGAAAATAAATAAGTTAAATTGTGAGTTTTGACAAATTTCATGAATATATAATTTATTCTAAAATTTTCAATAGGCCAATTCTGTGCTTTTAAAAGGTAGAAAAAATAATTAAATTATTTTTTATCAGCATGATTTGCTAGTAAAATTTAAACAGGACGTAATAAAGCATGAATCTACACAATAAAACTATAAACAAAATAAAACTACCAATTACTTATGCAAATAGAGAGATTGGTAAAAAAAAAAAGTAAGATTGGTGTCAAAAAATAGCAAGATTAGTATAAAAAGAAAACTCATAAAAATATTGGTTAAAAAAAATTAATAAGCAAGAATGATATTTAAAAAATAAGGAAGATTGGTGTCCAAGAAAAGCTCAAAGAGAGAATGGTATCAAAAAAATAAGCAACATTGATATGAAAAAAAAAATAAGAAGATTGGTATAAAAAAAAGTCTATAAAGACATTGTCATCAAAATAAATGCCATGGGATAGATATCAAAAAAATGAACAAGATTGGTACAAAAAAATTAGCAAGATTGGTATCAAAAGAAAGCCAATAAAAAGATTGGAATAAAAAAATGAGCAAGATTGATATTAAGAATAGGAAGATTGGTATCAAAAGAAAGTCTATAGAGAGATTGGTATAAGAAAATAAATAAGATTGGCATCAAAAAATAACAAGATTGGTATCAAAAGAAAAGCATAGAGTAAACTTAAATTTGAGTAAAGATTTATTAATTAAGATAATAATTTTCTATATTATATAATAGAAAGGACTTATGCCGTTTGAACATATTTTATTTTAACTTTTATAATACCAATTTTACTTTTATAGTTAGTAGTGCTCATTCTTTTGTTCGGCAATTATGAGGTACATGATTATTTCTTGAGCCCTTAGAAATGAAAGAGATTAGGAGAGAATATTGGCTGAATTTTTTTATTCCTTGCTCATATTTTCTCTTTGCTCACTTTTCTTTTCTCTAGGTAACTAAAACAGTAAAATTTACTTTATCAAATAACTACTCTTACTTGAATTAATAAAGGCAGGTTAAAAAAAGAAGTACAAATAAGGTATATTAAAAATAAGTAATAATATCAATGAATTTTAATTTGGCAGTATTAAAGTCTTCTTAAAAAATATGAGGTCATAAATTCAAATCGAAACCAAAAATTAAAAAAAAAATTAACAATAAAAAATATATATACACACAATAATTTAAATATAAAATTTAGATAGAAAATTTATTTTATTAATATAATAAAAAACCTTAGAAATTTAATTATTTTAATTAAAAATGGAGTTAAAAATATTTTTATATTTTTTTATTATTAATAATAAATTAAACAAATTTGAAAAAAATACCTAAAAAGCTAAATTATTTTAAATTAAAAATACAACAACAATAATAACTTATTGACTTTGACATATTATGTAACGCTCTAAATTTTTAAATAATTATTTTATGTGTAACTATATAATTTTTGACTGTTTTGAAGGGCCCAAGAGGGGCCATATGATGTTGATGAGATGTGGTTGTGAGAATTTGAGATTTAGAAGTGTTATTGGGATCTTTTTGCAGATTGGGTAGGTCCTAGGTATAGAAAAAAATTCTATCGAAATTTTGACAAAACTTAGGATTGTCCCTTGATTTTTAAAAATTTTGTTTTTAAGTAAGTATTGATAAAATTTTTGATATAATGTTTAGGTGAGCCGGGTTAGCCTTCCTCCTTCGTCTAGCCGCCGCAGTGACTTTTGGTTAATTTGTGAATAGATATTGATTTTATTTATAATTTCAATATTATTATATTCAAATCATATTCATGCATCACTTATACATATATGTATGTAGTAAATATTAGGCACACTTTATATTGCATTTTTTCTTAATGATATTGTAACAGCCCAATCCTTCTCCAGTTAGTATTGTCCGCTTTGGCCCATGGGCCTCACGGATTTGTCCCTTGGAAGGTTTCATTCCCAAAAGCGCGCTGACCAGGTGAGGAAGGCTCCCACATATATGGCCCAAATCTTTTCTTCCCATTTCCGATGTGGGACACGAAGTTTCCACCCGGTCGTGTTTGGTTGAACAAGCACGTCCCAACCCCATCCCTGGGTCGTGACAAGCCCACCAGCTTCCGCCTGGTGCGTCCTCGCACCACACACCGTACTAGAGGGAGTCCAGCTCTGATACCACAAATGTAATGGCCCGACCCACTAGTGATATTGTCCGCTCTGGGCCGAAGCCCTCACGGTTTTAAAACGCGTCACTAGGGGTTAAGAACCATCAACTTATAAACCCAGCATCTCTCCCGTGTTTTGTCAATGTGGGATTTGCCTAGGGTGTTACACCGCGTCTACCCGTTCTACCCATATCTCTATACACACCCACTCACCCATATCCATATACACACCCACTCATACTTACAGCTCCAGATCGCCATAAGACAACAATCACAACAATATCTGTAACACCCTAGGCAAATCCCACATCGACAAAACACGGGAGAAATGCTGGATTTATAAGTTGGTGGTTCGTAACCCCTATTGACGCGTTTTAAAACCATAAGGGCTTCGGCCCAGAGCGGACAATATCACTAGTGGGCCGGGCCGTTACATTTGTTCTATCAGAGCCGCTCCGCGTGCAACCTTGAATGATGGTGGGGTAAACCTCAGCGAGGACGCTGAGTTCCATAAGGGGGGTGGATTGTAACACCCTAGGCAAATCCCACATCGACAAAACACGGGAGAGATGCTGGGTTTATAAGTTGGTGGTTCGTAACCCCTATTGACGCGTTTTAAAACCGTGAGGGCTTCGGCCTAGAGCGGACAATATCACTAGTGGGCCGGGCTGTTACATTTGAGCTTGTCACGACCCAGGGATGGGGTTGGGACGTGCTTGTTCAACTAGCTACGCATTGGAGTGAGCTTCGTGTCCCACATCGGAAACGGGAAGAAAAGATTTGGGCCATATATGTGGAAGCCTTCCTCACCTGGTCAGCGCGCTTTTGGGAATGAAACCTCCCAAGGGACAAATCCGTGAGGCCCATGGGCCAAAGCGGACAATACTAACTGGAGAAGGATCGGGTTGTTACAATTTGGTATCAGAGCTGGACAGTTCCCTCTAGTACGGTGTGTGGTGCAAGGACGCACCAAGCGGAAGTTGGTGGGCTTGTCACGACCCAGGGATGGGGTTGGGACGTGCTTGTTCAACCAGCTACGCATTGGAGTGAGCTTCGTGTCCCACATCGGAAACGGGAAGAAAAGATTTGGGCCATATATGTGGAAGCCTTCCTCACCTGGTCAGCGCGCTTTTGGGAATGAAACCTCCCAAGGGACAAATCCGTGAGGCCCATGGGCCAAAGCTGACAATACTAACTGGAGAAGGATCGAGTTGTTACAATTGTGGTATCAGAGCCACTCCGCGTTCAACCTTGAACGATGGTGGGGCAAACCTCAGCGAGGACGCTGAGTCCCATAAGGGGGGTGGATTGTAACACCCTAGGCAAATCCCACATTGACAAAACACGGGAGAGATGCTGGGTTTATAAGTTGATGGTTCTTAACCCCTAATGACGCGTTTTAAAACCGTGAAGGCTTCGGCCCAGAGCGGACAATATCACTAGTGGGTCGGGCCATTACACGCGGTCAGAGCTTGACTCGTTGGGACCCGATCCTTATTATGGATAAGTCAGGGTAGGCACAACTTTGAGTTGATCTTGCTGCCCCTCGCATTTGGATATGAAGAGAAAGTCCGGCTTTGAATTGATCTCGCTAGTAGAGGTTGGAACTAAGAGAGCTGTATAGGGGATCAGCTCCATATATATGTGTGTGAGTGTGGATGTGACACACGGATGTGTGAGTGCTCCAGATTGCCTTTGATGTGATCATGACTTACTTTGTTTGAAATATGTGAAGATGATGCATTTTACTCTTAGGATGCACTATACATAGATAGTTATAGAAATTGTAAGTAAAATCAATATCTTCCTCTATGAGTCGAATGCTCACTCCTGTTCACCCTATTTTTCCAGGTTACAGGAGAGCTTATTCTTGTGTTTAACCTGCTTCCTACCTCACAGGTCTACTAGCTATTATTTCCGTATCTTGTATTGTTAAATTTGAAATCTAGATCTCCGCATGTGTAAAACCATTTTATTTAGCTTGGGACTGTAAGATTAATTATTTTGTGGTTGTAAACTTATTAATCTATGTATGTGTAAATGTGTGGATGGATGACCTATTGGATGAGGGAGTTAGATTCCCATTTGATTTTATATTGATTTGTTGATAATTTTGAGGGAGAGCTGAGCTCCCCATATATGTGTATATTGTGATCACAGGTTAAGTGAGCTAAAAACTCTCCGTTGGATGATCTAGTTTATGTTCGGACTCTGTCCGATTGATTTCTTGAAAATGGGATTGTATATGGGCTTTAAGGTTGGGCTAATAAATAGTTAGGCTTATTATGGGCTTTAAGGGCCATATGCTGATCCAAGTCCTAGTGCTGGTCCGGCCCATAATTTGGGTCGTGACAATAATGCCATCAGAGCTTAGGCTCTAGATTCATGAGAAGTACATATCTAGGGATTTAAAAAGGGGTCTTGTTAGGAGGTCATATGCGGAGTATAGGTTCTTGTTTCGTCTTCTTTTGTAATTTCTTGTTTCTAGATTCTATATTATTTCTCAGGTAATATGAGACTGCTTCAGTTAGTGTCTTGGTTTTTGTGAAGTATGTAGAGATGTGAAATAGAGTTAACAGACATATTAAGGTCTGCCATTGGCATACGTATTCTAAAGAAATGTTGTGTTTCCATCATAGTGGGGCTAAATGGTGTGGTTATCGAGTGCAAGGCCTGAGTACATAAAGGTGAGTTTTGGCAATATAGCTGCCCTAAGTGGGAGTGAGGGTACCACTGCTGGTAGTTATCGGTGGATAGCCTAGTCATAGTAAGTTCATGGTATTAGTGGATTCAAGAGAGATAAGAGATTAGGAGATCTAGTATGTCAGGACATACCGTAGTAACTATACAATGTTCTTGATATTTGTACTGTAACCTGCAAATTACAGTATCGACATGGGATTATTGTGTAGAGCTGCATGCTTCCCCGTGGTGCACCACGATGAGGGTGTCTGCAAACAGCCTCTATTTTGGTATATTTATACTAGAACAGAGTTATATTTCTATAGAACTAGGACTCCTAGTTAGCAGTTTAAGACCTTAGAGATAGAATATTAAAGGTCATAGTTGGATGATAACCAGAGTTAGTGGCTCAGTTATCTTAACTTGAGCGCAGGGTTATAGCATAAGTGGCACGGGACTAGAGGTTTTTAGTATGGTTACAGTGCAATGATAACACCTACTTAGTGGGATCATCTGGTCTCTGATATGGGGCATTGGACAGTTTTGGCATTATAAGAGGCATTTTGCTTAAAGCTTAGTAAGAATAATATATTCCTTATGTGTCAGCAATATGCCAAGTACAACCTTATTACCTAAAGAAGACTTGAGACTAGGAATAAAGTTCATAGCCTATGAAATGATAATTTAAAGAGTTACGATATGAAAAGAGAGTAAATGATCTGACATGGTTTTGGTAAGGTGGCAGATGCAATACCCCTGTTGCAGTCAGTTATGATGTAGGGTATGATCTTATGCTTTCAGGAAAGACAGAAGATTACTACTAGCGATGGTGACCTAAAGCATGGTGTCTCAGATGGGATTGTAGAGTGTGGTAGAGAGTAGGCTCAAGTATCCTAAAGAGGGTATAAGTTTCATTATAGGAACTATAAGTGATTTGCTCATAATGGATGAAAAGTCAGTGAATTGAATGATGGGTTATGGTACCCAGTACCATAAGTTTTGACAAATTGAGTGGATATAAGAAAACAAACTCCCTATAGATTTTCTCCTTGAAGTATTAGAGGGTAGATTATAGTTAAGTAGAGGAAAGGACAATGATTGCAAGTCTGTAAAAATAAGTCATAGTATATCAGTAGATAAAATGAAATATGAAAATGAAAATTTGGATAGTTAGTTTCAGATGTAACTGGAGAGAAATTCGAATGGTAGTGGAAGTGCTAATTAGAGTGATCGAAAGACCAATTTTGAGTAGTACAAAGGTGAAGATGACCTAGTAGAGACACTGAAAAGTACAATTATCTAGCATAGTTGTCAGGACAAGAAGAAGCATGGAGCTAAGGAACAAAGTAATCAAGGTTCTATTTTGAGTAAGATAAAAGAGATGAATTAAAGAGCAAATTGAATAGCCAAGAATAGGACAAGATTAGGAAGATCAAAGTGAGATATAAAGTACATAAAGTGCCATATTGGGCAGGGTAAATAGGATGAACTGAAAAATAATATTAGAAAGCCCAGAACGAGATTACATGAGTGAGGATAGTTGTCAAGATATAAAATCCAAAAGTGTAGAACTTAGAGTAGGTCATAGCTTGGGTAGTGTCACAAGCAAGAACATGGAGTTCAGATTTGTAAGATATGGATCAAAATCTATCTATTCCTATTCACAAGATAGAGTAGGTAACAATGGGATAAGTTCATTTAGAATTCTAACATTATGAGGAAAGTTAGTTGAGAAATGCAATCAGAGCAAGAAAAAGTTAATAGGATGTGCAATGGTATCTTGAACTATTCTATCAGGCAAATGAGTGAATTAATAAGTAGTAAGTTATATAAAAGTAAACCTAATAGTTCAAATAGGCATGACGAACAAAAAGAATAGTGGAAAATGGCACATAGGCTTAGGACCTGAGTAGAGATGGTGAGATAACAATTATGGGATCTGTGATTAAGGATTAGGTAAGCATTTTTAGTATGATCAATAAGGTCACTTTATAAAGAAACATGAATGAAAATGAGTGATAGAACGACAAAAGGAGATAGAGTAGGAAGAGATATGTATGAGTGACAATCACAAGTCACTGAGAAGTATAAGGATAAGAGTTATGGCAATAAGTATAGTTGGAGTCAATTCTAGAAGAGTCGGTTAGGGAGAGGTATCTTCTAGAATATAGTAAGATATAGGGATGCAAAAGAGCAAGAGTAGGCATAAAAGGTAAAAATGGAGTATAGTAGAGATAGTAAATCTTAAGATGATATGTTAGGCAAATTGATGGTACAATAGAAGGATTGTTGCAGCTAATGTACTATAGAAAGAGATAATGAAATTTCAAAAAGAAGATAAAGAGACATGGGTTAAACATTATTCTATAGACAATAGTGTGTTGATGGTTGTAAGAAGAGATCTCTCTTTCTCTTCAAGTTTAGCTCATGCTTTTAGCTCTAGAAGGCTACATAAGTAAGGGAAATTATGTTAAGGTGACCCAATATTTAAGAATTTGATAGGCACTAGTTGATACACAATTTCTCGAGAAGGAAATGATGGTAAGTGCATACTTAAGATTAAGGATGAAATGACAAGTAAGGTAGTGACCAGAGATAAATCGAGTTAGTTACCAGGGCTTGCAACCCTTCTGAACTATAAATTGGAGGAAGTACTATTAGTAGATGAGTTTCAATAGATGAAATTATTGCTAATGGGTAGATTTGAGGTTGAAGTCTAGAAAGCTGTAGGCAATAGATGTGGCTCTATTAAGAAGAATGAATATATAAAGCATCTTGTCTGGGATTGTGGTACAACACACATTTCTCATTGTTATGACAGTTTAGGTGAAACTTATAGTTTCAAAGATACCTATCTAACCATGAAGGGCAATTCCTTACAAAGGATAGTAGGGGACGATAATATTTTGATGATCATGTTAGGAAGGAGGAATAGGAAGAATCATCCATGGTGAATGGCCTGTGTTTCATAAAATGAGTAGTAGGTTAGTACTATAGTATGATACTATATGATGGATGTGCTGGTGAAAACCAATCATAGAGTCAAGATCAAGAAATAATAAAAAGGTGTATTTCTATATTCCTGGAGTGGAAGAATTTAGCTTTGACGGTGACAGAGTGTAGCTCCATACAACTTAGTGTCACCATTAGTGCCAGAAAGATGTTGAAGCGTAGATGTCAAGGATATTTGGCTCTAATGAGGGACACATTTATTGAAGGTAATTATGTGGAGAATGTACTTGTTATCAAAGAATTTGCAAATGTGTTTACTGAGGAGCTTCCAAGATTACCATCGGATAGGGAGATAGAGTTTTGCATAGATATTGTGCCAGGTACAAATCCATTTCTATGTTATCTTACAGAATAACACCAGCAAAGCTAAAGGAACTGAAGGAGCAATTACAAGAGCTGCTGGATAAGGGTTTCATTCGGCTAAGCACTTCACCTTAGGGTGTTATTGTTTTGTTTGTGAGGAAGAAGGATGGAACTTTGAGGTTGTATATTGATTATAGACAGTTGAACAAAGTGACAGTTAAAAACAAATATCCACTTCCTCGAATTAATGACTTGTTTAATTAGCTACAAGGAGTAAGGTACTCTTCAAAAATAAACTTACGGTCAGGTTATCACCTGCTGAGGATCAGAAGTGAGGATGTGCCAAAGATAGCATTCAAGATTAGGTATGGTCATTATGAGTTCCTAGTGATGTCTTTTAGACTCACTAATGCACCAGCGGCCTTTATGAACTTAATGAACAAGGTGTTTAGGCCGTTCCTAGATCACTTTGTCATTATATTCATAGATGACATTTTGGTGTAATCTCTAATTGAGGAAGAGCATGTATAGCATCTAAGGATGGTGTTACAAACATTGAGGGAGCATCAGCTATATGCAAAATTTTCAAAGTGTGAGTTTTGACTGGAGAACATCTCATTATTGAGACATGTGGTTTTTAGTAAAGGTATTTGGGTGGACTCTAAAAAAATTGAAGCAGTAACTGATTGGCTTAGGCTTACTATTGTAACACCCCTTACCTGATCTACAGTGTAGTCGAGTAAGGCATGCTACATTCTGTGCCGGAGCACATTCTCTTATCTTGTCTTATTCATTATTAGTTTTAATGTCATTATTTTTTAAATTATCATATTTTTATGGAGAAACTGACAGAGTTTCCCCTGTTTTATTAACATTTGACCTGTTCATCATTTACCTGTTTATAAATCTCATCATAATTTCAATCATTTTAATTCATGAATACACATCAAGCAACATTAGTAGGCATGTTCAATTTCATCAAACACACAAAATCCCTAAGTCACCTAGGCTGGCCAAAATTTTAACCTTCCATTCATGCATCAATTACATCATTTCTCATGCAATTCCATCTCAATTCAACTTAGTTTTAAGAATCAAAGAAGGAAGAAGGCTAGAATTTGCACTAACCTCAATTGACAAATTTTCTTTCTTGCTAAAACTTCAATTTCCTTGGTTCTTTTTTCTCCTAATCTTCTTTTCTAGGTCAAATATCAAAGTTTAATGTTAGGAGCTATGGGAATTATGGTGAGAATTCAAGGAAAATAGAGGTTGGGAAGACAAAAATGGTGGAAGGCTATGGGGAGTGTGGTTCGGCCATAAGAGAAGGAAGAAGAAGATGAAGCTTTTTTTCATTTAATGATTTTTGTCTCTTTTTTTTTTATATTTATCTAACATTTTTTATTGAATTATTAATTATAATTATTATAATTTTAATAATTTCCATGATTCCTTTTGTATCCTTTTTCAATTTTCATACAACCTTCATATTTTTAATTTATTTTCATTATTTTAATCTCACATATTTTAATGGACATTTAGGTCAAAAGTTAACTCTGGGAGTGAAATGACCAAAATACCCTTCATTGGGTTATAGTCAATCTTTTTTAATAATGACATTTAAGTCAATAACCCGATGGTCACTTTGATTTTTATACTGCTTATTTCAATTTATTTTCATCTTATTTTTAGTCCTCAAACTGACTTTGAATAGTACTATTCACTAACTGAAAATGATACTATTTAGAGCTTAGAAGTTAGGGATGTTACAACTATAGTCACCGAAGTATGAAGTTTTCTAGGCTTAGCAGGTTACTATAGGTGTTTTGTGAAAAAATTCTCCAAAATAGTAGCTCCTCTAACATGGTTGACTCGAAAGAATGTTTCGTTCTTCTGGTAAGATGAATGGGAGGAAAGCTTCTAGAAGCTTAAGGACTATTTAACTACAGCTCCTGTGTTGACTTTGCTGGTGAATGGAGAAGGGTATAAGTATACTGTGATACTTCTATAATTGGGTTGAGGTGTGTCTTGATGCAGCATAGTAAAGTAGTTGCTTATGCTTCAAGCTAGTTAAAGAAGCATGAGCAGAACTACCCCACTCATGGTATGGAATGGACGTTGTAGTCTTTATACTAAAAATCTAGAGGCATTACTTATATGATGAAATGTGTAAAATATACACCGACTATAAAGGCTTAAAGTATATTTTTTAACAGAGGGATTTGAATTTGAGGCAGAGGAGATGGATCGAGTTCTACACAGCTAGTTACATAAGACAAGCAGGAGTTGGTACAATGACCTCATGGCAAAAAGTAGACTAGAAGCTCATAATATCACGGAACTAAGAAGTACATGTGCTTTTATCACTGAGAAAAGTCTTGCTAACGCTTCAATGGCCAAATAGGATCAGCAATGATTTCCGATAAGGTGCATGCAAAGGTAGTTATTTCAGAAGGATGCTTCATGAAACATTATATGACAGGAAGTGTTGATCTCCTCTGTGTTGGATAGAAGTTGGAGAGACAAGAGTACATGATTTAGATCTGGTGCAGTACACTTCGGAGATGGTTTCTTTGATCAGAGAATGTTTAAGGACAGCTTTCAGCAGGCAAAAAAATTATGCAGATCCCTATGGTTAAAGTCCTATGGAGGATTCACTTGGGAGTCAAAGTGGGATATGCACAGCAAATACCCATATTTATTTGATATGTAACTCTGTGTCATTGTTCTACCTTGTGTAAAATTCGAGGACGAATTTTTTTATAAGGGAGGAAGAATGTAACACTCTAAATTTTTAAATAATTATTTTATGCGTAACTATATGATTTTTTACTATTTTGGGGGGCCCAGGGGGGGCCATATGATGTTGATGAGATGTGGTTGTGGGAATTTGAGATTTAAAAGTGTTATTTGAATCTTTTTGCAAGTTGGGTAGGTTTTAGGTATAGGGGACATTCTATCAGATTTTTGACAAAACTTAGGATTGTCCCTTGATTCTTTAAAATTTTATTTTAAGTAAATATTGATAAAATTTTTGATATTATATTTAGGTGAGCTGGGTCAACCTTCCTCCTCCACCCAGCCACAGCAGTAACTTTCAGTTAATTTGTGAGTAGATATTAATTTTATTTATAATTTCAATATTATTATATTCAAATTATGTTTATGCATCACTTATACATATATGTATGTGGTAAATATTAGACACACTTTATACTGCATTTGTTCTTAATTATATTGCTGTGATTATTGTCTTATAGTGATTTGGAGCTGTATGTACCAGTGGGTGTGTATATGGATATGGGTAGGACGAGTAGATGCAGCTGGAGCTTGACTCGCTGGGACCTGATCCTTATTATGGATAAGTCAGACTAGGCACAGTTTTGAGTTGATCTCGCTGGCCCCTGTATTTGGATATGAAGAGAAAGTTCGGCTTTGAGTTGATCTCGCTGGCAGAGATTGTAACTAAGAGAGCTGTATAGGGGATCAGCTCCCATATATATGTGTGTGAGTGTGGATGTGACACATGTGCCTGTGAGTGCTCTAGATTGCCTATGATGTGACTATGACTTGCTTTGTTTGAACAATGTGAACATCATGCATTTTACTCTTAGGATGCACTATACATAGATAGTTATAGAAATTGTAAGTAAAATCAATATCTTACTCTATGAGTCGAATGCTCACTCCTGTTCTCTATTTTCCAGTTTACAGGAGAGTTTATTCTTGTGTTTAACCTGCTTCCTACCTCGCAAATCTACTAGTTGTCATTTTCGTATCTTATATTGTTAAATTTGAAATCTAGATCTCCGCATGTGTAAAACCATTTTATCTAGCTTGGGACTACAAGGTTAAATATTTTGGGATTGTAAATTTATTAATCTATGTATGTGTAAATATGTGGATGGTTGACCTGTTGGATGAGGGAGTTAGACTCCCATTTGATTTTATATTGATTTGTAATGATTGTGAGGGAGTTGAGCTTCTCATATATATGTATATTATAATCACACGTTTGGTGAGCTAAAAACTTCCTGTTGGATGGTGTAACACCCTAGGCAAATCCCACATCGACAAAACACGGGAGAGATGCTGGGTTTATAAGTTGATGTTTCGTAACCCCTAGTGACGCGTTTTAAAACTGTGAGGGCTTCGGCCCAGAGCGAACAATATCACTAGTGGGCCGGGCCATTACATTTGTGGTATCAGAGCCGCTCCGCGTGCAACCTTGAACGATGGTGGGGCAAACCTCAGCGAGGACGCTGAGTCCCATAAGGGGGGTGGATTGTAACACCCTAGGCAAATCCCACATCGACAAAACACGGGAGAGATGCTGGGTTTATAAGTTGATGTTTCGTAACCCCTAGTGACGCATTTTAAAATCGTGAGGGCTTCGGCCCAGAGCGGACAATATCACTATTGGGCCGGGCCATTACATTTGAAAGGTCCCTTAGGCAAATCCCACATCGACAAAACACGGGAGAGATGCTGAGTTTATAAGTTGATAGTTCATAACTCCTAGTGACGCGTTTTAAAATCGTGAGGGCTTCGGCCCAGAGCGGACAATATCACTAGTGGGCCGGGCCATTACATTTATGGTATCAGAGCTGGACTCCCTCTAGTACGGTGTGTGGTGCGAGGACACACCAGGCGGAAGCTGGTGTGCTTGTCACGACCCAGGGATGGGGTTGGGACGTGCTTGTTCAACCAGCTATGCACTGGGGTGGAAACTTCGTGTCCCACATCGGAAACGGGAAGGAAAGATTTGGGCCATATATGTGGGAGCCTTCCTCACCTGGTCAGCGCGCTTTTGGGAATGAAACCTCCCAAGGGACAAATCCGTGAGGCCCATGGGCCAAAGCGGACAATACTAACTGGAGAAGGATCGGGCTGTTACAATTTGGTATCAGAGCCGCTCCGCGTGCAACCTTGAACGATGGTGGGGCAAACCTCAGCGAGGACGCTGGGTCCCGAAAGGGGGGGAGAAAGGTCCCTTAGGCAAATCCCACATCGACAAAACACGGGAGAGATGCTGGGTTTATAAGTTGATAGTTCGTAACTCCTAGTGACGCGTTTTAAAACCGTGAGGGCTTCGGCCCAAAGCGGACAATATCACTAGTGGGTCGAGCCATTACAGATGGTCTAGTTTATGGTCAGATTCTGTTTGGTTGATTTCTTGAAAATAGGATTGTATATGGGCTTCAAGGTTGGGCTAATGAATAGTTAAGCTTACTACTGGCTTTGGGGCTTTATGCTGACCTAAGTCCTAGTGCCAGTTCGGCTCACAATTTGGGTCTTGAGAAATTATTATTATTTTTTTATTTTTATAACTACTAGGTTATAAAAATTTTACATTTTTCTTGAAAACCTTAATATTGATACGACTTTTATATGAATTGTCCTCGAAGCGTATCCTTATTTATTTATTATTATGATCTTATTTGATCATCACTAAAAAAAAATAGCAACCAACCAAATCGGTTGCTAATTTATTAAAATCAATTGCTAATTGATTTAGCAATTGATTTAATAACCAACAATGAGTCTAGTTACAAATAGCAATCGATAACCAAATTGGTTACAAATAGCAATCAACAACCAAATTGGTTGCTAAATTAATTAAACTTAAAAAAATAAAAATTTTAGTAAAAAATTATTAATTGCTAATAGCAATCGATTTAACAACCGAAATTGGTTGTTAATAGTAATAAAAAAATAATTAGTTACAAAAAATTTGGTGTCCTTAATTTTATAATTTTACAAACATTTGGTAAATCAATTGCTATTTGCAACTATTTTAGTGACCAAAAAATTGGTTGCTAATTTAAAAAAATTATAAAAAAATTAAGTTTCTAAATAAGAAAATTCAAATAAAGAAAATTTTCAAAAATTGCTAAAATAATAAATTATTAATGAAAATTAGTACTAATAATTAATGTAAAAAATATTATAAAAAATTACTAATAATAACTTTTATAAAAAAATATTAACAAAAAATAAAATATAAAAATTTATAAGACAAATTACTAAAAAAATTACCATATATATATTATAATAAAAAAAAATTACTAAAAATTAATACTACAAATAATTTAGAAACAAAAAATATATTTGTACAAAAATTTTTATTTTATGCTAAAAAAATAAATAAAATAAAAAAGATGAGAAAGAAAAAGAAGATGAAGAAGAAGATGAAGAAGAAGATGATGACAAAGAAAATAGATGAGAAAGAAAAAAATGATAAAGAAGAAAATAAATGAAAAATAAAAAGATGAAGAATAAAATAAATAAAAAAATGATAAAGAAAATAGATGAAAAAGAAAAAGTGATGAAGAAAATATGATGAATAAAATATATAAGAATAAAAAAAATAATGAAAAAAATGAGAGAAAAGAGAAGAAAGAGAAAAAAAAAAGTAGTGAAAAAGGAAAATAAGTAGTAGTTTATACAAGTGAATTAGTAACCGATTTTAGTAATTGATTATTGGTTATTAATTTCTTTTAAAATTTGTGTGGGAATTTTTTACAAAAAATTTTTGCAACCGATTAGCAATTGGTTGCCATTGGCAATCAATTTGTATATCAGTTGCAAATAAAAATTAAAAAAAAAGGTAGAAATTTTTAAGGGAAAAAAATCAGTTGTAAAATTAATTACTAATAGCAATCGATTTTAATCGGTTTTAAAAATCAGTTGCAAATAAAAAAAATCGATTTCAAAAATTTTTGGAAGAAAAAAATCAATTGCATAATCAGTTGCGAAAATTGGTTGCTGTTAGTAACAGATTTGCAAATTAGTTGTAAATAAAAAAAAAAGAAAACAAAAAATTAGGATAGAATTTTTGGGGGGCAAATTAGTTGCAAAAATCTATTGATATTAGCAACCGATTCGCAAATTGGTTGTAGATCGAAAAAAAAAAGATATGAATTTTTATGGAAAAAAATTAATAATATATTTATAATTTATTGTAGAAATCAGTTACTACTAGTAACCAACAAGAAATCGGTGGCAAATAACAACCGATTTTAGCTAATTATTAACTCTGGTGTCAATTAAAATAATTATTTAATTTAGCAACCAATTCTCTAAATCGATTGATATTTGTAGCAGATTTTTTAATTAATTGCTAATAGCAACTGATTTTGAAATCAGTTGCTAATAAAATATATACGATTTTTCTAATATCGATTAGCAACCGATTTAATAACTAATTATAATTGATTACTATTAGCGATCGATTTTAACAACCAATTATAAATCAATTGCTAATGACAACCGATTTTAGCAACCGATTCTTGAATTGATTGCTATTTTTTTTTAAAATTAACTATTTTACTAAAAAAAAGCGAATTATAAATCGATTGTAAAATTGATTGCTAATAGCAATCGATTTCAATCAGTTGTAATAATTGGTTACAAAACTGATTATTTTTTTATAGTGCACATTGAATATGGAATCTTATTTTTCATTGGCATGCAACTACTTTTGGCATCATTTCATCCTCATGTGCAACTTTATTTGAAGGAGATATTGATTATCTACATAAATCGAACCATATCAGATTAATTATGGTAATATCAAATATGAATTATACCAATTATTTAAATTATAACTCTTGTACTATGAATATGCCTGGATTCAGTCCTCTAACTTAAGCTGTTTGTGAATTATCTTTTCCTAAACTTTCAGTCCTCTAACTTAATTGTCGAAGTAGATTCTAGTTATCTATTTTGAAGTCTCATTTCGATTTGTTTACATCAAAATTTGGAAACTGACTATCGTCAATAACTAAGAGGCATAATTTTTCAAATTTATTGATAAAAATATTAAATATATCTGTTAATATATTTTTTTATAATTAATTAAACTTAAAATTTCATTCAATTGTTTTTTATTAAATCGAAAAATTATGCTTATTGATTATAAAAGTAAAAAAAAATGCAATGAGTTGCAAACACTTCATAATGAATTAAACTTAAAAATTTATTCAATTATTTATTATTAAACCAAAAAATTATGCTTATTGATTGTAAAGTAAATGAATAAAAAAGATGAAAGGAAACAATAAGTTAAAAGGGAAAAAAAAAAGAATGAAATAAGTCAAAATATGATATTAATATAAATATTTCATCATTTATTGACGTAATTTAATTATTTATTGATTATGATGTGATTCATTCATTATAATTAATCACTACGAGAAAACACAAAGATAGATTTAGTAACGGATCAAAATTCTGTCAAAAAAATATTGATTAGTAACGGATCAGTGATAGATTTATCATTAATATTTCATTAATCCATCGCTAATGCTTTAGCATGAGAGTATCAATGATGGATTAAAATTTGTCGCTAAAAATTAAATTTTTGAATTAATTATAAATTATTATTGTAGTTGAAAATCTCATCGATAGTAAGTTTCAACGATGGATTTTCAATGAATCAGTGATTGATTCGTCACTGATCTAGCTACTGCTAACCTATATTTTTGTGACTGATTTGCGATGGATCTATAAATTCATCACTGATACCTTATTTTTCTTAGTGAATGAATCACTGTACATATAATAAGTACATTGTAGAATTTTTTGCTTCATAAGTTCAATTCACAAGATAATTATATAAAATAAAATATGAAACATGTTATCACTACTTGCTTCAAATGTCAGTCAAAACCACTCCTGAACCTTAAAGGTGGCAACTATATATTCTTCTTGGAGGGAATAGAAGAAAATGAAGAATGAAAAATATTGGTATCAAAAGAAAACTCATAAAAAGATTAATATCAAAATAGAGGCTTGTTGATATTAAAAAAAAAAAAAGGAAGATTGGTATTAAAAGAAAGCCCCTTGAGAGATTGATGATATGAAAAAATGAGTAAGATCGGTATTAAAAAAAAAAAAAAAAGCCCATAGGGAGAATTTTAACGTCACTAATCCTTCTCAATTCTTACATCAGAATCTCCCTTCTTTTTTTTTTTTTCTTTTTTCTTTTTTTTTTCTTTTTATCTTTAAATGACCTATAATGCTAATATTTAGTAGTATTCCTAACAGTATTTTTTTTTTCTCTATGTTTATGTTAGTATTACTCATAATTAATATCTTATTTATCGACACTAGAATGATAAAATTATTTCTAAATATTACATTTTCTCATATTAATTTTCCCCATTTTTTGATTTGAGACACATATAAATTCTCATTAATTACAATAAAACTATATATAAAAAATAAAACCAATTATTGGTTGTTAATTTCTTTTAAAAATTGAGTGGAAATTTTTGACAGAAAAATTTTGCAATCGATTCGTAATTGGTTGTGATGCATACTCCGCAAGTATACAGGTCGTTCAAGTAGTAAAGAAAAGATATCGTCTGACAGGGATTTACTGTTTGAGTACCAAACTATAAAAGTCACGATTATTTGAGCTATTGATAATGTGTGTCAAAAAGTAGAATAGGAGATGCAGAAAATTAAATTGGAAAAATAAGAAAATTATAATAAAATAAGTAATTAAATTTCTAAGCACTATATCAATTTACTAAAATTTCAACAAGTAACTAAAGATTTAATTAATTAATGACAAAATTGATTCCAGAATTGAGGTTCATGAAGTAAATTTAATTGGGATTTGGATAGGTAAAACCAAGATTAAGGGAAATACAAGTTTGAAGGAAGTTGATTTTGATTTCCTTTAATTTCTCTTTTAAGCAAACTAAAGAGTGTTTTAAAGGAAACTAAACCCCATTCTTATGAGATATTTAATTACCTAAAACTCTTTAAGTACTTTAATTAACTTTAAATTCCTTTTAACCCACTAGTTTATTTCTAACACTAGGTGATTAAGTTCATTATCTTGATTATCTATCATAGATTTTCACCTCTTGGTACTTCAATATAAGATTAAGAACAAAACCCAAAGAGTACCAATAATGGTATGTAAATAAGCACACAAGATAAGAATCAAAACTTATATATACTAAAATCTGGTTAAAACCAGTCCAATTCCACAAATAAAATTTAAATCATTACACTCACCTCTAAAATCTTAAGTATCTACTCACTCATGCTTATATTTATAAGTAGAAACAATGAAATAGAGCAAGAAAATATGAAAATAAGACTAAAAATAAAAGAACTCAGAAGAAGATAATCTTAATCTCTGAAAATGGAAGCTGAAGACGTCACTCTGCGGGTGTCCTTCTTATAAAAAATAGCGCGGTTCCTTCTTTCCTTCTTCTTTTGATTTTTCTCTCTCTTTCTCCTTATAGTAAAAATGAGAATATGATGCTTATATCCCCTCAAGCTTTGCCCTAAAAATGGTCTCTAAAGGGATAAGGATAAAAGGTGTAAAAGATATGAAAAGAAAAAAATTTTCTATGTCAGCAAATCTGCCAGCGTCATCCCACATGCCTCATGTTGATTTAAATTATTTTCAACATGCCTTATCTTGATTCAAAGGAAGAGCCTTTAGATTCTGCGCGACCAACTACATGGGGCATGTTGAAGTCCTTGAAACTTTCGGCAATTTTTATTCCAAAATCTCTGTCTACACTACCTAGTGTTGAATTTAAATGCCTCATGTGGATTCTTGCTGACCGACTCTTATCTTCGCACGACCTTTAACAAGGGACATGTTGAAGCCCTTGAAAATCTCAGCTGATCTTCTTCCTTAAGCAAATTTTCTTTATTTTTCACACTACTCTAAGCTTTCAAATTACTTTGAATTTCTTCTATATGGACTTTTTTTGCCTTTAAACCTTATTAAAACCTATCAAAAACATTAAAATTCCAAAAATCAAATAAAATGAAACTAAAATTAATAAATTAACTAAAATAAGCACTAAAAACATAAAATTATTAAACTAAAAAGGGCAAAATGGATACAAAACTACCATAAAATACCTATATAAAATGGGTTTATCAAATTCTCTAAAACTCAAACCTTTGCTTATCCTCAATCAAATTAAAAACAATTATATGTAATTGGGGTACCTTTTTCTTAGATTCATGAAAATCACTCATCCAAGCTTTCAAACTTACCTCTAGCCACCAACAAACCATATACCTACCTTCAAAGTATAAGGAATTCAATTCTCACCAAAGTTATCACTACTTAGCCTTTGATCAATTATTCATTCCATTAAACCCAAACTAATCAATTACATAGAGAAATTATGCTAAAATAGGCTCTAAAACAATTCATAAACTAAAGTGTCTCAAATGATGATGAAAATAGTTTAAATGGATGAATAATGTGCTGATGCCATAGGCAAGCCAACTATTCCAATCTCCTCTAATATAGCAAAACACAATCAAGATATCAAAATGACTTTTAATTGTTGTAATGGGGCTAAGGGGTAATAATGTGACTAACAAAGAAAAGGTAAAAAAGGAAGCAAGACTTGAGAATAATTAATTTGTTAAAAAGATCAAGATATACTTTTCTTTTTTAATTTTTATTTTTATTTTTATTTTTTTATTATATATATATTTGAATCAAATGGGAAGAAGAACTTTATAATAAATCACTAATGCTAGCATATAAAATTTGAAACTCATTTAGGGACTACATAAATAATATTGAATTTTGCATTGCAATTATCCCTTTTTAATCCACCCCCAAACTCATTTCTTTGTATACTTGGGTGGTAAATAATTTTTCACAACATGATATGATTGCTAATCAATTTTATTTTAGTACTTCTCCCACTTGATTATTATATGCCTTTTTCTTTTAATATCTATCACTTAAATAAATTATTCTCACAAAGGGTAGGTAAGTATTTAGGTTTATGGCTAGGTAAGTTATGGGTACCAAGGAAATAAGGGATATAAATGAAGGCTCAAATTGGTTTCAAAGGGAAATTTTAATGTGAGGTTGGTTAAGGCTAAAAATGTGGGTTTAAAATTCAAATAATGCCTTGATTGTAACACCCTAGGCAAATCCCACATCGGCAAAACACGGGAGAGATGCTAAGTTTATAAGTTGGCAATTCGTAACCCCTAGTGACGCGTTTTAAAACCGTGAGGGCTTCGGCCTAGAGCGGACAATATCACTAGTGGGCCGGGCCGTTACATTTGCGATATTAGAGCCGCTCCGCGTGCAACCTTGAGCGATGGTGGGGCAAACCTCAGCGAGGACGCTGAGTCCCATAAGGGGGGTGGATTGTAACGCTCTAGGCAAATCCCACATCGGCAAAACACGGGAGAGATGCTGGGTTTATAAGTTGCCAGTTCGTAACTCCTAGTGAGTGACGCGTTTTAAAACCATGAGGGCTTTGACCCAGAGCGGACAATATCACTAGTGGGCCGGGCCATTACATTTGTCAATTAAAACCGTGAGGGCTTCGGCCCAGAGCGGACAATATCACTAATGGGCCGGGCCATTACATTTGTCAAATGACAAATGTAATGGCCCGGCTCGCTAGTGATATTGTTCGCTCTGTTTGACAAATGTAATGGCTCGGCTCACTAGTGATATTGTTCGCTCTGGGCTGAAGCCCTCATGGTTTTAAAATGTGTCATTAGGAGTTACGAACTGCCAACTTATAAACCCAGCATCTCTCTCATGTTTTGCCGATGTGGGATTTGCCTAGGGTGTTACAATCCACCCCCCTTATGGGACTCAGCGTCCTCACTGAGGTTTGCCCCATCATCGCTCAAGGTTGCACACGGAGCGACTCTGATACCACAAATGTAACGGCTCGACCCACTAGTGATATTGTCCACTCTGGGCCGAAGCCCTCACGGTTTTAAAACGCGTCACTAGGAGTTACGAATCGCCAACTTATAAACCCAGCATCTCTCCCGTGTTTTGCCGATGTGGGATTTACCTAGGGTGTTACATTGATCATTTCTCTTTTCAAGTGAATGCTAAGATTTCACCTCGAAAGGTCTAGAAGGCTTATTCTAGGATTGGTGAGACATAATTTGTTATTTCTTACTCTAGAGTTTTCTCTAAACACTCAAAAATCAATGTAATTAATTGGATGACCCTTGGCTAAGAAGATATAAACTTAGATAAGAATCTTATAACCTTATAACAATCCAGAACTTTTAATCCATCAAACCCATTTAGAGGCAAGCTCAATCGCTTTTCAAAATGATTCTCAATCTTTTAAGAATTAGGTAAAAATTTATTGTTTTATGTATGCATGATTCCTAAAATGAATGCAAGAATTAAATAAAAATAAAAAATAAAAAATGAAATAAAAACTATACATAATCTATATGATATCTATATGCAAGTGTATATATTTACATGATGCAGGTGTATCGTGTATGTGAACTAAGTAACTGAGTATAAATGAAATGCAATTTAAGTAATGCAAATAAAAAGGATTAAAAATTTTGCAAAAATTTTGCAAAAATTTTGTTCTCCCCCAAACTCAAATTAAACAATGTCCTCATTGGCTTAATTGAAGTGGCAAAAGTGTAAACTATATCAATAAATGGTAGCTCAAAAGATATAAACCAAGAAAAGGTGGAAAAGAGTTACCATGTAGAACACACATGCCCAGTGTTGAATAATCAGAATATGCACACGAGGCATGTAAATTATAAGTATTTTGAGCATGAGGCATGTTAAAAAAAAAGCGTGAGTCGTGTTGAATCAAAGCATTTTCAACATGGGGCATGTGGTAATCCAAAAGTTACCTCAGATGCTGTATTGCAATATCTAACAGAAAAGTAGCTGCTATACTTTCAATAATCTAGTTATATGACTATCAAAAAGTAATATCAATAATGCTAATATAATAAACAATACATACTGAGATTAAAGAAATTCACCAGTTCAGTAGAAATCTGGATTGCAAAAATAATGAATGTTACACAGCAAAATAAGCCAATATAGCCAGTAACAATGAATAAGCCAACTTAAGATTCATTAAACAAACAGAAATAAAAAAAAAAAACAAACACAAGTTTGAACCATTCACAAATAGTTAAAATATTTAAAAGTTCCAATAACTAGGAATTTAACAGCTAAAACATAAAGCGTACTAACCAAATTACATAATGAAAAGCTAAAGTTTCATAATCTGACTAAAACTAAATAAAAACAAAGTTCTAAAACTAAACAACTGGTTGGTCTTCTTGATGGGTGTCGAATCCACCAGAAATTAAATTAATTGAAATCACCAAGTATGAAATATTTTTCTGCAGTAAGTGATGAATCCAGGTCGAACCCTAGAGACTGAATTATTAAATTTCGTGCGCTTGTGTAATGGAAAATAAACAAAGGTTAGGAGGGGGGGGGGTTAATTCACAATCCAAAGAAGAAATAAAAAATCAAAAATTAAGAACTAAAATTAAATATGAAACTCTCGAATTAAACAAACTTCAGTCCAAGGTAATTCTCATTCCAATGCATTGATTTGATCATAGATAAAAGAAATACAATTATATCTTATTGAATACTTAATGTAGATTTACCAAACAACGAGGTAAACTCCTGACTTCCCTATACTCATCAATTCGAGCCCAACACTTATTACATTCATTTCATATAGGCATTTTAGGGTAGTTTTACATCCATTTTGCCCTTATATTTTAGTATATTTTATGTTTTTAGCTTTATTTTAGCTTATTTGTTAACTTTAGATACTTTATATTTGATTTTTGTAATTTTGTTATTTTTGATAGGATTTTGTGGCAAATCGAAGATCAATGAGTGCAATAGGAAGTGATTTGAAGAAATTTGGAATTCTTTAAGCATGAAGGAAAGTTGAAGAAATCAAGCTTTGAAAGAGCAAGTTAGCCAAAATTTGCTTGAGACTTTGCTTATGATGTTGCTTAGGGTATGTCATATAGGCTTAACCTTAAGCCTGTTCAAGCTGAAAGTCAAGCATGGCTTAAATCCTACATATTCAAGCTTTTACTCTACAACCTGCTGAGAATTGCTTAAGATCCTGCTTAGGGTAAAGCGGCAGTGCTTAAGGTGCAGCACAAGTCAAGCTGGAAGTCAAGCATGAGCAGAAAAGTCCATTTTACTCCAAGTCTGCTGAGATTTGCTGAGGGTCTGCTTAACCTTAAACAGATAGTGCAACCAGAGGCTGAAATTTGCTAAGAAGCTGCTTAGGGTTAAGCCGTACCCTAAGCAGACTACCAGAACGTGAATAATGCTGCTGACTTGGATAATTTTACATCTCATTTTCTATCCACTCCTTGGCTCCTATTCACTTTTAGGGTAACTTTTTGGGACCATATAAATTCATCATTTTCTAGCTTTTGCCATAAGAAGAAGAAGTGAGGAGAAAGGAAGAAGAACGAAAAAAAAAACGCAAGAAAGAATAAGAAGGAGAAGGAGCACACCATTTCTGCTGGAGAGCTGCTGCCAAGTGATGTCCACCTGCAGTTTTTCAGAGTTTTGGGCTCTCCTTCCCCTGGGTTTTTCTATTTCTTAGTCTATTTTTATGTTTCTTTTGCTAGTTTTATCATTTCCTCTTGTAAATTTGATCATGATAGAATAGTTTTTGTAAGATTTTAGAGTTGGGTTGTACTATTTTGAATCTATTTGTGGATTTGGATTGGGTTTTATCTAGATTTATATAAATATGAGTTTTGATTCTTTTCCTTGTGTGCTTTATGACTTACCTAATGTTGGATCCCATTGGGTCTAGTTTTTAATCTTTGATTGAAAGACCGAAAGGTGAAAATCATTAATAGATAATCAAGGATTAGAACTTGAAATCCCCTAGATTTAGAAATAAACTAGGGTTTTAAGAGGATTCATTGATTGATTACAAAACTTAATGGGTTTTAAGTTAATCAAATATCGTACGAAAGTAGGTTTAGTTTTCTTAAAATACTCTTTGGTTTGCTTGAAAAAGATATCAAAGGATTTTAGAATCAATCACCTTCAAACTCTATTTTCTTTTAAAATTGGATAACCCAAGACAAATCCCAATAGACTTAATTCATAAACCCCAACTTTGGAATCAATTTTACAATTAATTAGTCTTTGTTTTTGCTTGCCCATTATTAATTCAGTTAATTTTTGCTTAGATTAACACTTTATTTATATTACCCATTGCCTATTTTCTTTATTTTTCACTTAAATTGCTGCATTTATTAAATTTAGTTCTTACAAATTGTCATTAGTCTAAATAATCGAAACAACTATAGTCTAGTACTCAAACACAATTCCTCATGGGAACGATACTTTACTTATCACTCTATTACTTGATACGACCTGTATACTTATGGATGCATGCATCAGCACTCTTATTGACTCTAATTATTAACTGAGTTGGTATTAAGCAATCCTCATCAAATTAATAACTGCTTTAAGAAAAAGAAGTAGTTAAGTTGAACAACAATTTATGAAGCATAAATCATTTAATCCACCCTATTGTTTCCTTAGGTTATTATCGAAAACTTGGATCATAATCAATAAAACCTAATTGCTACTCATGTTCAATCTTACACAACAATTACGGATTATGAAGATGAACTAGCAATTGATCAAATCAAACAATTAACTAATAGGCCTTTTTAGCAAATCATTCAATAGATAAAAAATAATTAAATCAAAAAACAATAGATATTCAAAAAGACATAGATTAAATTAAGAACCTGGTCTCACAAATCATGCAAAAGAACTTGAATCCCTTGAACTGAATTAAAAACTTAGCCACTCATGTTCATGGCTTACAAGAAAATAAAGAAAGATAAAGATGAAATCTAAAAAGAGAATGAAGGATGAAGGTATTCTATGGAGAATGAAGGTCTGAATTGGGATGCCCTTAGCTGCTGCCCAAAGACATATTTATACTAAAAAAAACCTAATCCCAAAGATAGGAACCAAACCAAATTAGGAAAGGTTTTGAAATTCAAGATACAGATTTTCAGCCTGCATTCATGTTTTTGGAGTCAAGGCAGATTTTCAGCAACTTTCTTTCCGAATCTGCCTCTTCCCTCTTCAGGAAAGTTATAGCCCTAATTCTTAGCTTTCCAATGGGTACTCATGGACCCAAATCCGAGGTCTACAGCCCAAGTTATAGCCCAAAAGTCGGGATTGGTTTAGTCAGACAGTCTAGCCCATTGTGACGATTTCATTGCTTTTTTAGACAATTAAAATGGCCTCATCTCTCATCCAGCCCTTCATAGAAGTTGTAGAGGTGGCTCTTAAGGTTCAATTGGGCTTGGCCTTACTTCATTTGGATGTCTGAAACTCCTTATACAAAATAAATACTGAAACTGATCGTGACCCATCGAGTCTAGGCTTTTGCAATAGATCCATAGCTCATTTTGTCAATCTTAGAAACTGATTTGGGCTTTGGTCCCTCTTTATCATTTGAAGTGCTCTATCTTAGCTTTTCAATGGATTAAATAGCACTCAATTTGGAGACCCGCAACTTTAGAAACACTTGAAAAATATAACAAATGTCAAATGCTGAAAATTTCTCCATTTAACACACTTATTCCACAACTATCTAAAAATATGCCTAAATGATAAATATATTTTAACCAACTAAATTAAACATAAAAACACACTAAAAACACTAAATGTGATGGCAGTAAAATTAATAAATTATATACTTATCAAATTCTCCCACACTTATTCCATGCTTGTCCTCAAGCATGACTTAAACTCTCAATCAACTCTACTTAGAAGTTCTTTAACTTCACCCAATCACAACATTCTCTAACAAAAGATTAAAAGTTTGAAAGAAGAAGCAAGTAAGGTAATAACCATCATAATAAATTCCATCAACACCATACCAATATATCAATAATTTTCCAACACAAAACAAAAGGCTTGAAATCAATTAAGCTTGCACAATTAAAGTTCCATAAAATTTTAAGTCAATACACACCAAAACACAAGTTTAATTTATCAAGGCACAACAATTATAGCTCTTTGCAAATCTTAGGGGAGATAAAAATGCCCCTTATTTTTTTATTTTATTTGAAAGTAGTACTTCTCTCTTGTCACAATTATCACTTTTTTTTATTTTTTATTTTTTTTATTTCAACCGTCACCTTCAGAAAAGTACCTTGCTCATATCCTAGCTAGCTTTTAGCCTGAGAATCGACATGGGGTTCATGAAGACCCCTGATTAGTTTACTTAACTAAAATAGCAGAGCAATTTTCAAGTTTAACATTTTATTTCCCCTAATTTATGCATCTACATATTATAAAGTGTCCTGATAGATTAAACAAAGTTCTAAAATATGCATGACATTAGTTTAAAGCACACATAACTAATCATTTCACCATTAAATCAAGCCTAAATGATTTATGCAGGAAAAAATTGCTCTATGGTATGGAGAAGAGGGAAAATCCATCATTAAAGTTACTATTACCTTGCCTAAAATCTCAAAAATTCAATCTAAAATAGAAAAGTCATTTCAAGGACAAAGCACTTCTCTCCGAGAGTTAATAAAGAATCATGAATCAAGCTTATGAGAACGATTTTTTTTTTTTAATTACAGCAACAAATTTCTCCTCCCCCACACTTAAAACTTACAGTGTCCCCATTGTAAAGCCCAAATGCAAAAGAAAAGAAGAAAAAAAAAAGCTTGGAAAATAAAATTAAGTAAGGAAAAGAAAACAAATCTGATTGTGGCTAACAAGCCACCCATGGGTTGCCTCCCAAGTAGCGCCTTTGTTTATCATCGTTAGCTCGACATGACAAAGCTCATTAATCCACTGAATGCTCCTCAAACCCTTCATAAAATGGCTTGAGTTTATGACCGTTGACCTTGAACACCTTATTAGTTCCTAAACTTTGAATTTTAACTGCACCATAACGAAACACATTAGTAACAACAAAGGGTCCAATCCAATGAGAATGCAACTTACCAAGCATCAGCTTCAATATGGAATTATACAATAAATGCCCAATCACAAACTGCTTCCTTAGTTTGCCATGGAATGCCTTTTGTCTTTTTTTTATAGATCCTAGAATTCTCATAATCCTTAAGGTGAATTTCCTCTAATCCATGCAATTGTGATTTTCTTTCCACACCAGCAGTATCCAAATTCAAATTACAATGTCTAACAGCCTTATGTTCTAACTCATCCTCCATGCTTAACTCAAAAATATCCTGCATAAATGTATCAACAACATTAATAGAAAAGATAGAATGATTATCAGCAGGATATTTCATATCATCAAAGATATTAAATTTGACAGTCTCTCCATCAAACTCCATAGTTAAGGTACCCTCATCCACATTAATTTTTGTCTTGACAGTTTTTAGGAAAGGTCTTCCAAATAAAATCAAAGCTGAATTTGATGAGAAAGCACTATCATCCTCCATATCCATAATGTAAAAATTTGCAGGGAAAAATCAATCCTCTAACCTGCACCAACACATCCTCAACTACTCCCAATGGGTAAGCATTAGAACTATCAGCTAATTGAATAATGACACTGGTTTCTTTCAAAGGACCCAAGTTTAAGGTTTGAAAAATTGAATTTGACATAACATTAATAGATGCTCCTAAATCTGCCATTGCATATTCAAATTTAGAATCACTTATACTACAGGGAATAGAAAATGAAGCTGGATCCTTACACTTAGGGGGTAATTTTCGCTGAATTAATGTTGACACATTTTCCCCCACACTGATCTTTTCATTATTCCTCAACTTGCGCTTTGTAGTGCATAACTCCTTGAGGAATTTAGCATACCTAGGAATTTGTTTAATCGCATCAAGTAAAGGTATATTCACCTCCACCTTCCTGAAAGTCTCTAAAATTTCTTTCTCTTATTCTTCTTTTTTCGTCTTGGCCAACCTGTAGGGGAATGGAGGAAGAATAGAATTATTAACCTGATTAAGTTTAGGTTCAGTATTTACCTCAACTTTAGGAACTTCAGATTCTTTTTCTCCTTGCTTCTTCTTTTTGGTTGACTCATGTGGAGTTTGGTTATCAACTTCTTTCCCACTCCGCAAAAATATCGCACTTGCATTTTCTCTAGGATTCATGACTGTTTGTGATGGGAGCTTTCTAAAACCTTGAGCTTCCAGCTTACTCACAGATGAAGCTAATTGACCAATCTGCCTCTCTATGTTTTGAATGCTATTTCTAGTCTCCTGTTGAAACTGTTGGGTATTGTTAGCCAAAGTCTTAACAATTTCATCAAGTGACATACCTTGATTTGAGGGAGGCGGAGGTGGTTGATTCACTTGTCTCTGCTGATGGTATTGGTTTTGCACCGGTTGATTCCCATAACTCATATTGGGATGATCTCGCTATCCTGGATTATAAGTATTAGAAAAGGGATCATACCTGTGTTGTGGCTATCCATAATTTCCTACTGCATTAACATGTTGCATTGATTCATCCTCTTGTAATGCAGGACACATATCAGTAGCATGACTCGAACCCGAACAAATCCCACATACCTTAACAGTTTGCATTTTCCCTACAGCTAATTGCCTCACCAAAGAAGTTAAATAAAAAATCTGTTTCTCAATGTTAGATGTACTTACCTCATTAACCTTCATGGGTGTGTGATCCATTCGCATTCCAAACTGCTGAGACTTTGCTGCCATGTTAGCAATCAGCCTCCTTGCCTCTTCTGGTGTCTTGTCAACCAAAGCTCCTCTAGCAGCATCTATCATACTGCGGTCCATTGGTAGAAGTCCCTTATAGAAATACTGAATCAAAAGCTGCTCACTTATTTGATGATGGGGACAGCTTGCACACAGCTTCTTAAATCTCTCCCAATACTCACACAAGCTCTCTCCATTGTACTGCCGGATGCCACAAATTTCTTTTCTTATGTTGGTAGCATGGGAAGCAGGAAAATACTTCTCCAGAAATATCTGCTTCATCCCATTCCATGAGTTGACAGATCCAGAAGGAAGATAATACAACCAATCCTTAGTTGTGCCCTCCAGTGAGAAAGGAAAAGCCCGATGCTCGATCTGATCCTCTAAAACTCCTTGACGTTTCATGCTAGAACACACAACATGAAATTCCTTTAAATGCTTATGTGGATCCTCACCTGCAAGACCATGAAACTTAGGCAACAAATGGATTAGTCCAGATTTCAACTCAAAAGCAACATTTAAAGCAGGGTATTGAATACACAAAGGCTATTGGTTTAGATCAGGAGTAGCCAACTCTTTCATGGTTCTAGCAGCCATGGTTTTGTTTTTGGAATTTGACTCTGACTCCGAATCCGAATCCGAACCTAGCTCCTTTGGAGATTGGACTCCTTCAGATGTATCAGAATCTTCCTAGCTTGCTTAGCCAATTTTCTTAAACGTTTAGCTGTTTTTTCTACTTCTGGATCAAAGATCAACTCACTAGATTGAGAAATTCTTATCATAAACAAAAAAAATCAAAGTAAAAACAGAAAAATGCCTCAAAACACTAGAAAACAATTGAATTTGGCCTCAAGAGGGTGGAGCCAAGGAATCCTATGGATTGATTGGTCTTGATCAGAGCGTCGTTTCCTTCAAAATAGGTATGGGCCGCCCTCCAAATTCAACCAAAATCCTTAATGAACAGTAACACCGTAATATATTTATTTATTTTTTTTTTCAAAAACCTGAAAATAGCAACAACTCATAAACAAAATTAATAACAGAATATTCTAACATAGAAAACACGAAATTCAATAAATTTCATTCCCCGGTAACGGTGCCAAAATTCTGGATGGGTGTCGAATCCACCAGAAATTAAATTAACTGAAATCACCAAGTATGAAATATTTTCTACAGTAAGTGGTGAATCCAGGTCGAACCCTAGAGACTGAATTATTAAATTTCATGCGCTTGTGTAATGGAAAAAAGAAACAAAGGTTGGGAGGGGGGGTTAATTCACAATCCAAAAAAGAAATAAAAAATCAGAAATTAAGAACTAAAATTAAATATGAAACTCTCGAATTAAACAAACTTCAGTCTAAGGTAATTCTCATTCCAATACATTGATTTGATCATAGACAAAAGAAATACAATTATATCTTATTGAATACTTAACGTAGATTTACCAAACAGCGAGGTAAACCCCTGACTTCTCTATACTCATCAATTCGAGCCCAGCACTCTTATTGACTCTAATTATTAACTGAGTTGGTATTAAGCAATCCTCATCAAATTAATAACTGCTTTAAGAAAAGGAAGTAGTTAAGTTGAACAACAATTTATGAAGCATAAATCATTTAATCCACCCTATTATTTCCTTAAGTTATTATCGAAAACTTGAATCCTAATCAATAAAACCTAATTGCTACTCATGTTCAATCTTACACAACAATTACGGATTATGAAGATGAACTAGCAATTGATCAAATCAAACAATTAACTAATAGGCCTTTTTAGCAAATCATTCAACAAATAAAAAACAAATAAATAAGACAATAATAGATATTCAAAAAGACATAGATTAAATTAAGAACCTGGTCTCACAAACCATGCAAAAGAACTTGAATCCCTTGAACTGAATTAAAAACTTAGCCACTCATGTTCATGGCTTACACAAAAATAAAGAAAGATAAAGATGAAATCTAAAAAGAGAATGAAGGACGAAGGTCTTCTATGGAGAACGAAGGTCTGAATTGGGATGCCCTTAGTTGCTTCCCAAAGATGTATTTATACTAAAAAAAAACTAATCCCAAAGATAGGAACCAAACCAAACTAGGAAAGGTTTTGAAATTCAAGATGCAGATTTTCAGCCTGCATTCAAGTTTCTGGAATCAAGGCAGATTTTCAGTAACTTTCTTTCCAAATCTGCCTCTGCCCTCTTTAGGAAAGTTATAGATCTATTTCTTAGCTTTCCAACGGGTACTCATGGGCCCAAATCTGAGGTCTACAGCCCAAGTTATAGCCTAAAAATCGAGATTGGTTCAGTTAGACAGTCTGGCCCATTGTGACGACTTCATTGCCGTTTTTGACAATTAAAATGGCCTCATCTCTCGTCCAGCCCTTCATAGAAGTTGTAGAGATGGCTCTTAAGGTTCAATTGGGCTTAGTCTTGCTTCATTTAGACCTCTAAAACTCCTTATACAAAATAAATACTGAAACTGGTCATGACCCATCGAGTCTAGGCTTTTGCAATAGATCCATAGCTCATTTTATCAACCTTGGAGACTGATTTGGGCTTTGGTCCCTCTTTATCATTTGAAGTGCTCTATCTTAGCTTTTGAATGGATTAACCAACACTTAATTTGGAGACCCGCAACTTTAGAAACACCTGAAAAATACAGCAAATGTCAAATGCTAAAAATTTCTCCATTTAACACACTTATTCCACAACTATCTAAAAATATGCCTAAATGATAAATATATTTTAACCAACTAAATTAAACATAAAAACACACTAAAAACACTAAATGTGATGGCAGTAAACTTAATAAATTATGCACTTATCACTTCTACACTTGTGGACTGCAGGTATCTGGTTCTAGTATGGGTGCTGTTGCTACTGCAGGTGATGGCTTATTAGATTTCTCAGAAGTAGTATCCAGATTTTCTATCATAGCTTTCATCTCTTAAAAAATGTCTTATCCCCATTTGTACAACTGGTTAAAAGATACTCCAAATTGTTATAAATGTCAATCATTTCTCTGTCATGTATTCTCTGCTTTTTCTTGAATAAAGAAAACTTCTTTTTAATCTTTTCTCAAGCTTGGCTTGCTTCTGACCAAGTGCATCAATCTTAGCCTCTAAAGCTTTCAATGCAACCACAATATCAAAACTATCATCAGAGGCAGCTACTGCGCATCACTCATTTTGTCAATTTTGGCTTCCAAATCTTTAAGAAAAGAAAATAAGTCCGATTGTCCAATAGCAGGTGGGTAAGAGCTGGAAGGACCAGCATCAAGTGGCCGTCCTATACCTTGTGATTGTTGCTGCCCTACACCATCATGTCCCTTATCTACCAGCACATAAACATCACCTCTTTTCATACAAATATTCATTTGAGTCATGATAATCATATCCAGAAAGGACTAGCCAACCATAGACACCATAGCTTATTGCTCGGGGTTAAAACCAAATGATTTGGCAATCACAGTCACCATCCCTCCAATAACTATACTGCCAGCCAAATGCTTAGACACTATATGTTCCATATGGGAACAAAGAAAATAAGTACCATTTATCTTTTTCTTCTCTTTCATGCACCATAAAAAGAATAAATCATTTTTTCCTACAACTCCATTGTTGTGCCCCCTGCATAATATAGTAGAAGACATGAACCTTCGCAAGTACCTAAGAGCAGGGTCTTGGATAACTGAGGCCTTAGTAGAATTAGGGTTATAATACTTTTCATATGGTGCAATTGACTTCCAAAATGAAGGGGGGTCATAAATAGTTCTTTGCCACTCAATTACTTTTGCACCATCATTACTGAAACCAAATAAAGCATTTACTTGAGTAGTATCAAGCTCCCTATCCTGACCCAAACATCTAAGGGATATGGTGTCCTTATGGTTATTGGTCATGGGCTAAAAATCTAATTTCAGTGAGGTTAAAAAATCAATTGTCAGTTCTTTAGAAGCAGGTTCTTGAATTTTAGCAAAATCACTCCAACCTACATTCTCCAAATATTCACTAACAGATTCATATAGCCCTATCTCCCTAAGATTGTGTTCATCAATATAATTGGTGGCTAAAATTTTATTTTTAGAAAGTGTCTCATAGTTTTTCCTTCATATCAACATCTCTAAAAGTCCATGGGTAAAATGAATTTACTTTCTTGCCAGATTGAGGAATAATTAGAGCAGTTTGAGACACTATTGGAGAATGATGCAGAGGTGATTGAACCCTAGTTGGAGCAGAAGAGATATGTGGAGAAATAGGACCTTGTGCAGTGAAGCGGGTCCTGGCATTGACAGGCTATGCGGAAAAAACCCTAGGCTGTTTCGGTGGAGCAGAGGAGCTAAGAACTGATTTTTTTCTTTTTCACGACTCATACACAGTGGAAGGGGCGGGTTTAGTCTATTTTTGGGAGGAAGGTGTGGTTTCTTGGATTGTATTATCGGGAACAGGGGTAGAATGAGATGATTGGCGAGGTGGAGAACTAGGGTTTGTACCGGCAATTTGGGGATTTGGGGTTAAAATGGTAACTTCGGGTGCAGTATTAGGTGGTGTAAAATTTGGTATTGGGGTTGAAGAACCACTGTTACTAGCCATTTTTAGGGCTCAAAGTTTGGGTATGTGGGTGGAGGCTTGTAACAGCCCAATCCTTCTCCAGTTAGTATTGTAACACCCTAGGCAAATCCCACATCGACAAAACACGGGAGAAATGCTAGGTTTATAAGTTGGTGGTTCGTAACACCTAGTGACGCGTTGTAAAGCCGTGAGGGCTTCAGCCCAGAGCGGACAATATCACTAGTGGACCGTCGTTACATTTGTGGTATCGAGACGCGTGCAACCTTGAACGATGGTGGGGCAAACCTCGAGACGCCGAGTCCCATAAGGGGTGGATTGTAACACCAGGCAAATCCACATCGACAAAACACGGAGAGATGTTGGGTTCATAAGTTGATAGTTCGTAACCCCTATTGACGCAGTTTTAAAACCGCGAGGTTTCGCCCGTAGCGGATAATATCACTAGTGGCCGCCGTTACATTTGTGGTATCGAGCCGCTCGTGCAACCTTGAACGATGGTGGGGCAAACCTCGGAGGACGCCGAGTCCCATAAGGGGGTGGATTGTAACACCCTAGGCAAATCCCACATCGACAAAACACGGAGAGATGCCGGGTTCATAAGTTGCCCTACCACTAGTGATATTGTCCGCTCTGGGTCAAGCCCTCACGGTTTTAAAATGCGCCAATAGGGTTACGATCGTCAACTTATGAACCCAAAGATCTCTCCCGTGTTTTGTCGATGTGGATTTGCCTAGGTGTTACAATCCACCCCTTATGGGACTCGGCGTTCGCCGAGGTTTGCCCCACCATCGCTCAAGGTTGCACGCGAGCGCTCGATACCACAAATGTAACGGCCCGGCCCACTAGTGATATTGTCCGCTCAGGGCCGAAACCCTCACGGTTTTAAAATGCATCAATAGGGGTTACGAACTATCAACTTATGAACCCAGCATCTCTCCTGTGTTTTGTCGATGTGAGATTTGCCTAGGGTGTTACAATCCACCCCCCTTATGGGACTCAGCGTCCTCGCTGAGGTTTGCCCCACCATCGTTCAAGGTTGCACGCGGAGCGTCTCTGATACCACAAATGTAACGACCCGGTCCACTAGTGATATTGTCCGCTCTGGGCTGAAGCCCTCACGGCTTTACAACGCGTCACTAGGTGTTACGAACCACCAACTTATAAACCCAGCATTTCTCCCGTGTTTTGTCGATGTGGGATTTGCCTAGGGTGTTACAATCCACCCCCCTTATGGGACTCAGCGTCCTCGCTGAGGTTTGCCCCACCATCGTTCAAGGTTGCACGCGAGCGCTCGATACCACAAATGTAATGGCCCGCCCACTAGTGATATTGTCCGCCTGGGTCAAGCCCTCACGCTTTAAAACTCGCCAATAGGGTTACGAATCGTCAACTTATGAACCCAGATCTCTCCCGTGTTTTGTCGATGTGGGATTTGCCTAGGTGTTACAATCCACCCCCTTATGGGACTCAAAGATCCTCGCCGAGGTTTGCCCCACCATCGCTCAAGGTTGCACGCGAGCGCTCGATACCACAAATGTAATGGCCTGGCCCACTAGTGATATTGTCCGCTCTGGGCTGAAGCCCTCACGGTTTTAAAACGCGTCAATAGGGGTTACGAACTGTCAACTTATGAACCCAGCATCTCTCCCGTGTTTTGTCGATGTGGGATTTGCCTAGGGTGTTACAAGTATTGTCCGCTTTGGCCCATGGGCCTCACGGATTTGTCCCTTGGGAGGTTTCATTCCCAAAAGCGCGCTGACCAGGTGAGGAAGGCTCCCACATATATGGCCCAAATCTTTTCTTCCCGTTTCCGATGTGGGACACGAAGCTCACTCCAATGCGTAGCTGGTTGAACAAGCACGTCCCAACCCCATCCCTGGGTCGTGATAAGCCCACCAACTTCCGCTTGGTGCGTCCTCGCACCATACACCATACTAGAGGGAGTCCAGCTCTGATACCACTAAATGTGACGCCCCTTACCTGTCTATTGTATAGCCGAGCAAGAAGTGCCACATTCGGTACCGGAGCACCCTATCTTGTCTTTTCATGTCTATTGTAAATTTTAATGTCCTTTAAATCAGGTAATTTACGTGTAGAATTTTTTTTTTATATCTTATTTTTGTGGAGACCCGAACAGATCCTCCTCTGTTTTATTAGCATCTGGCGGGTTCCACTATCACCTGTTAACATATTCATAGTCATCTCACATATGTCCATATCATATTCTCTTTTATCATATCATTCCCAATTATTTATGAGATCTCAAAATGAAGTGTCATCTATTGCATTCATATTGAAATTCATAGATAATAAATTATAAGTTTTCATTTCAAGTCCAAAATAAAATACATCATAAACAAGTAATTTCATCATGACTAGACATAATGAACCAAAATACTAGTCTACACATGGGCCCTACCAAAATACAAAAGACTGGTGAGGTGACTCTAATCGGTGGCAGATCTGGTCGAAACTCTGTCCAAATACTACTGTGGCGATTGCTGATCTTCAGTACCTACGCGATGGAAAACCAATGCGCTAAGCATAACGCTTAGTGGTGCATAATTTATAATAACAATAATTAAACAATTGAATTAATATTTACAAATCATAAATTCTGGGTCTTTTATATATTTTTTTTATTACACTCTGGAAACAATTAAAATTATTGGGATCTTTCCTGTTTACATATTGTATATTCAGTATTAATTAATTATTATCAATGCCCAAGAAACCTATGACAAATTATAAAAGTTGGATACACGGGAGTATACGGGTTAGACAGCCATATGTCTACCTTGTATACATCTGTTAGGCATGAGGCCAGCTATCGGGCATAAGACCCGCTGTCAGGCTTGTAAAGCCAGAAATAAAGTAGGCATATAGCCTGTAGAACAATCATACCAGACATATATTGTCAGTTCATGATTTTCTCGGTAAGCAGTACTGCTATCTGTAGTCCCTAATTGGTATACCAATTTATCCAACTAAATAAATAAGTTTAGGTATACTATGGGCAATTAAATATTTTTAATTAATTTAGCACTATTCACTATTACTATTTTCTAATACTGTTCATTGGTACCATAAATTTCATATTAATAGGACATTAGTCCTAATTTACATATCCATATCATTTTTAATATTAAATTTTCCTTATGAGTATTTTAATTATCCTATATAGCATTTTTCCCATGAACCTTTCATTAGGTTCATGTTGATGTGTTATCTTTATCTAGGAATTTGACTAGGTTGGGATGTCTATTTAGTCACAATTCCTTCATAACAATTGCTCCTCTATGTTTAAACTTGAATTTCAGTTTTTGAATCACTGAGTTTGGGGTTATAGAACTCAAGTTATGGACAAAATACCAAAGGAATAGTATTTTGGGACATTTTCTGGGTTGGCAGTTTCAGTGACCCAACTTGTGCTAACCATTTGAATTGGTTAAAGGCAAAACTGGATTAAGTGGTCTTCATAAAAAGTGTAGCCCTATGTCTAAAATTTCCATGGGTAAAATTTTAGGTCATTTGAACCAGTATAGAGAGAGTTATGACCAAATGAACACGTACTATTCATTTGATCATTTTCTGGGTTGGCAGTTTCAGTGACCCCACAAATGTAACGGCCCGGCCCACTAGTGATATTGTCCGCTCTGGACTGAAGCCCTCACGGTTTTAAAACGCGTCACTAGGGGTTAAGAACCATCAACTTATAAACCCAGCATCTCTCTCGTGTTTTGCCGATGTGGGATTTGCCTAGGGTGTTACAATCCACCCCCTTATGGGACTCAGCGTCCTCGCTGAGGTTTTCCCCACCATCGCTCAAGGTTGCATGCGGAGCGGCTCTGATACCACAAATGTAACGGCCCGGCCCACTAGTGATATTGTCCACTCTGGACCGAAGCCCTCATGGTTTTAAAACGCGTCACTAGGGGTTAAGAACCATCAACTTATAAACCCAGTATCTCTCCCGTGTTTTGCCGATGTGAGATTTGCCTAGGGTGTTACAAGGCTTGTTTGGTGTGCACCATGGAAGGAACAGTGAAGCTTTAGGTCATGCAACTAATGAGGTGAAACAAAATAAAATGACTAGGGCAAAAGTTTAAGTGATGATATACCTAGGGTTGACATGAGGCAGATGGGAATAGTTATACGGTAACATGCCCTGTGTGATCTTAAAAAGTTTTACATGAGGCGCTAAATGAGGCATGTGAGACCCCCTGAAACTCTCAACAGGTTTTACATTTTAAGCAATTTAAAGCACTAAAATTAGGTTCTGCTGGTGACACTACCCTAGCATACATCATGTTGAACCTAGTGTTAAATGACCTAATATAGAATAAAAAAACATGACCTTAAACACACTTAAACCTAACCCAAGACACAATTTGGCACAAAAATTTCACTCAAAACCAAATTAAAACCTAATTAATCACTAAAGACAATTAAAATTCATCAATCCACCAAACACAAATTAAAACATTACTAAACTAATATTCACATTAACAATCACACCACAAGGAATAACACCCAAAATCAACCCCAAACCTAGCATTGAAAATTCATGAACAAGGAGCAAAATTATGTTACAGACACTATTCATATGACCAAATTTTTGCAGAATTGTGACACCCTTTACCCGTCTACAGTGAAGCCGAGCAAGGAATGTCACACTCGGTGTCGGAGCGCCTTAACTTATATTATTTCATTTTCTAGTAATCACATTATATTTTGTTAATTTAGATTCAATTAATCAATCGGAGAAACTGACAGAGTTTCCCCTAATTTATTCACAATTTGACGATTTTTCACCTGTATGAAAACAATTATATATATATTCTCATTCAAATTACTAATTAATTTCACTCATATGAATCCGTATGAAATTCCATCTCATTTCCATTCATACAATATTCATATATGAAATTTCAAACTTCATTAATTTACATCATATGCAGAATAATTATATAAAGTTCATAATTTACATCACAGTATTTATGAATAAAACAATACACCAAAAATAACTAACATGGCCTAGAAGGCTCTACCAAAATGCACTGCGCTAGTGAGGTGACACGGTCTGATACTGATGCAGATCCAAAATCTCAAACTCCTAGTTTATGGTCTACCGGGCTCCCTCTCTTCGTCTCCAGTACCTATGCATGGCAAAAAATGACGCGCTAAGCATAAAGCTTAGTAGTGCTAATATAATATAAAAATAAACTAAATAATTGAAAATAAAGAAACTACATTATTATATCATACTAGAATAATTATTTAGATTACATTTAATTTATTGACCTCTATATTTATTATTTATTATTAAATTTTTAGGATTTACTTTAGTTGCCCAAGTAACCTATACCAGTTAACTGGATAGGATAAATGGGTAAATTAGCACTGGGTACCAAGTACCTCGGGTTGTCAGACTATCGGTCGCATAGTGTCTGCCAGGTGTACAACAGAATGGCTAAAAAGCCATAATATCAATCGGGTATAAAGCTGTATGTGTCAAAGAACAACAAAATGGCTAAAAGCCATAAATCACAAAATGGCACGGAGCCATACGCAGTACTACAGTCAAAACCCTATTGGCATGCCAACGTATCCAAACCAATCATAACTAGGCATACATGGGCGTATTAGCAATTTAGGTTTTAGTTCTTTGCATTTAATGCCATTGTGGTTACTATTCACAATACTATTCATGCTAATTTTTTATTATTTCATATATAATAGGAATACAAGTTCTAAATTCATGATAGTACCACATTTTGGGTCATAAATTTATTGGCATTAATTGCTAATTACAATTCAAGTCTTCCTAGAAGTATTTCTAAAATTTCAGTTTTTATCACCCAAGTTTACTGTTCCATTGGATCAATATACAGTGAGATTTTGGCTAATCTTTCTTTATCAAAGTTGTTCCATAATGTCTCTACTTTAATTCCCTTTTTGAATCACTCCATTTGGAGTTTTTTAGCTCAAGTTATGGCATTTTTACCATAATTGGTCGGATTGGTCAATGTCGAGAATTTTCTGGGTAGTTTTGGTTCTGGCAGTTTTGATGGGCTAATTTTGGCTAGCAATTTGATTAGGCTATAGTCAGAATTTGAGTTTGTAATTTTCATGAAATATGTTCTACTATGTCTAAGCTTTCTATGGGTTTAAAAATCAGGTCATTTAGATCTACCTACGAAGAGTTATGCCCATTTGAACAATCACTGTTCATATGGTCATTTTTCCAAGTCCAGATTCTAGTTACAGAATTCAAGCAAATTTTAGGTCACTTTATGCTGGTTTTCTGAGCAGAGTCTCTCATGAAAAATGTGGCATTATATCCCTAGTTTTATCTCCAATTTGCCTTACACCAATTGAAGCTACACAACTCTACTTATGGCTACCTAAACCTACTGAACTCAAGGTCCAGAATTTCCAGCACAAGGACAACTCATCCAATTCACAATTCAATTCCACATCCAATTCCATTTTAAGGTCAAACCACATTAAATGGTCACTAATTGACCTTAATAACACTAATTCATCAACAATTTGGCAAAACCTAAATTTTGGTTAAAAACCCTAATTTCCAAATGTCTCAATTTCATACCACACATAGAAATTGAGGTTCTAATCCATATATGCTCATCAAAGGCCATCACTAGACAATTTTAATTTAATTAAAAATCATCAAACACTTCCCTACTCATGGCTGCCGAAATTCATGGGCGTTCATATATGTATATTTTATTTCATTTTCAACAATTTCTAACTCAAATCAAGATCCTAACAAAGAATAAAGAGAGAGATAAGTGAGAATTGGCATTAACCTCTCTTACCACAATTGGGAGTTTGTCTAAACTTCACTTTCTCTTCAATTCTTGGTAGCCAAACACTTCTTCAAGGTGCAAGGTCAAATTTTACTGAAGTTATCAAGGGATTTTATGGTGAGATTAGCTAAGAAATTGAGCTTGCTTGAACAAAAATGGTGGAGGTTTTTCAAATGGGGTTTCGGCCAAGTGAGAGGAGGTAGAAGATGAAGTAAATTTTTGTCTTATTTATTCCCCTTTTGTCTTTTATAATTAGGCTTATCTAATTTTGATTGGCTAAACATTTTTAATTGCATCACTTTTACATTATGCTTATGTAATAATTGGAATTAAATTTCATTTTGATTTTATTTATTTTCTTCTCTTTCTCTGCTCATTTCTAATTAAATTTTCATCAATATTTATTCATATTTTATGAAATAAACCTCACTTAATTAAATGGACATGTTGGTCAAAAATCATCTCTGAGGATGAAATGACCAAAATGCCCTTCTTAGTGCTTACCGAGTTAAAATTGTCTGTATCAATTGACATGAATTTACTTGGCATTCTATTGTCATCTAAACCTCAATAATCCTTCACTTGAGTCCTAAAAATTATTGCACAGGGTTCCCCACGGGTCTAAGGTTGCCAAATGTCTTTACAGTCGCTTCTCGTTAAGGTTACCCATCGCTAGAGCTTTGGCTCATTTAACCTCTTTGCATTTCATTTCTTTAATTTCTCTTTAATTTTTCTTAGTCATTATTTAGGTTATTTATAGCTTCTCACTCTAGTTTAAATATAGTTCCAGACATTCTGGCTGTTCGGATAGACATTAGTCACCGGAATAGTAGAACGTACGGACTACCTAAAGTGAGGGCGTTACAGCTCTTCCTCTCTGACAAATATTTCATCCTCAAAATTTACCTAATGCAAATAGTTGAGGGAACTATTACCTTATCGCCTCTTCACTTTTCCAGGTCACCTCTTTGGTGTTCTAGTGCCTCCAAAGCACTTTCACCAGTGGAATTTACTTATCTCAATTCTTTCATTTTCTGAGCTAGGATCCTTATTGGTTCCTCTTTATATGTCAAATCTGGTTGTATTTTAATTTCTTCCATTAATATGACATGTGAAGGGTCTGATCGATATCTTCTCAGCATAGATACGTGAAACACATTATGGATCTTGTCCAGCTCTGGTGGTAAAGCTAGCCTGTAGGCTACTAGACCCATACGTTCAATAACTTCATATGGGCCAATAAACCTAGGGCTTAACTTACCCTTTCTCCCAAACCTCAATACTTTCTTCCATGGTGATACTTTGAGGAACACCTTGTCACCAACTTCATATTCTATGTATTTTCTCTTTAGATCAGCATAGGACTTCTGTTTGTCTAAAGCAGCTTTTAAATTAGCTTTGATAAATTTCACTTGTTTCTCAGTTTGTTTCACCAGGTCTGGTCCCACAACCTTAACTTCACCCAGTTCAGTCCAACATAGCGGGGTTCCGCACTTCCTCCCATATAAGGCTTCATAAGGAGCCATCTGAATACTAGCTTGATAGCTATTATTGTAAGCAAATTCTGCCAGTGGGAGGTATCTATCCCAACTTTCCTCAAACTCTATAACACAACTCCTCAGCATATCCTCAAGCACCTATCACATACTTCATTTTATTTGTAACACCCCTCTATTAAGTAGTCTATGCATTTTACTGTTCCAGTTACCGGTGTCTGTCCAGACAGCTAGGATATCGATAACTATACTTAAATGATAGTGAGGAGACATAAAATGATGAAATACATGATAAGAACATACAAGAAAAATAAAAGAAATGAAATGCAATTAGGTTAAATGAGTCAGAACCGCAGCGGTGGATGACCACATCGGGAAGTTACGGCGGAGACAATTGCCAACCCCAGGACTGCAGGGAATCCCGAGAAATAATTTTTGAGACTTAATTAAAAATCTACTAAGGTATAATTGACATTGGAAATGTCAAAGGAAATTTAGTAAGTCAGTACAAATGAAAACGAAAATTTAAGAAATCGGCTGATCAAGGATTAAATAAGTGTTACTGAAAAAGTTCGAATTTGACCTGAAGAGAGGCCTTTTGGTCATTTGACACCTAGAGTTGACTTTTGACCTAAATATCCATTAAAAATAAGTAGTATTAAATTTTGAAAATGCCATAAAAATAGGAAATTTTACAAGTAATGTAATTAAAAGAATTATGAGGGCATTATTGCAAATTAGGGAAAACCTTGAAATATTTTAATGTAAATTACAATTAGTGGAGTTTAGTGGCATTATATAAATCACTTCAGACAAATCTTCCACTAAGTTATCATCTTCTTCCCCATGATTGTCTTCTTGGCTGAATGGAATTTTCTCCCAAATTCCACCATTGTCGTCCATAAACCAAGCTTCATCTACCCATCTTCAAGCCACTTTCCTTCTAATCTTCTTCATTAAAAGTGGTCCATCCAACTTGGGAAGTGTTTAGGCAGCAAAAAGAAGGAAGTTTAGTGAGGTTTTAGCAAACTCCAAAAAGAGATAAGTGTCCAATTTCTTCCCTTGCTTAATTAAAGTTTGTATTGAGGTTATGATGAGTAGTTTGGTTGAAAAATTTAAGGAATTGATTGAGTATTTGATGTGTGTAATTTTCGGCAGCCATGGAAAGGAAAGGTAATTGAATTATTCTTACATGCAATTAATGGTATTTGATGGGAATTAGTGTGGATTAAAGTAATTTGTAATGCTAGTAATTTATTCTCATGTGTAAATTGTGATTGAGCTTTAGAATTGGGGTTTGAAAGAAATATTGAAGGCTTTAGCAAATGGTGATTTTCGGCAGCCTTGAGGTCTATTGGAGAGTATTAATTTCATGAATGTAAATATTGATATAGGATGTTGATACATTAGTGGAAGTACATGGCAAAAATTGCTAGTTGAATTCCTATGTATTAGTTAGTTATTTCATATACCTTATGTTGATTTTGACTTTTTGAATTGAGGTTGTGTAATGTATATTGAGGACTTGTGTAAACTGACCAAATTAACTAATTTGAGATGTGATGAATGATGTTAGTACATTATAAATCCAAAATTGAGATATGGGGGATGAAGAAATAGGGAATTGAATGTATATTGTTTGTGTAATTGAGGAATTGAATAAGGGCAGTATGCTTTTGGAGCTATAACCCTAATTGTGTGACCCCAATTGGTATGAGACCAATTAGAGATAAAACTAGACATAAAATGTGCCAACTTTCATGTGGAAACCTTGCCAAAATTCTGTCCAAAAAATGACCTCAAATTTGACCTAATCCGGAATTAGCAACTTGTAAATCCTGAATTTGACCATATGAACAGTAGCCACTTAATTGGCCATAACTCACTCAAAACAGGTCCGAATGACCTGCAATTTATACCAATGGAAATCTTAGACATAGGAATACAACTCTTCTGAAGACACCAAAGCCCAGAAATGTCAATAACCAAGTCAATTTGCTTGCCCGAGTTGGGGTACCAAAACTGTCCAGAACCAATGCAATCCAGAATTGCCAAATAAAGGCCACTTGACCAGTTTTAGTAAAGAGACCATATCTTTGTCTATAAAACTCCAAATGATATGAAATCAGTGCCAAAATTTTAATAAGACATAGACCTACAAAATTGGTAATTGGACCAAAACCCAAAAATCAAGGAAACTAGATCAATTACTTAGGTCAGGCCAGCATACCAATTCTGGAAAATTCATAAGTGACCAATGAATCCAAAACAGTCTTTTAAGCATATCTTCCACTAGAGAACTTCAATTGAAATGAGCCATACCATTCTGGAAAGCTAAGAAATAGACCTTCAACTTTGTTTTAGACATTTTCCTTAACTTATGAACGTAAGAAGCTTAAACATTGAGTTAAAGCTACTGACCTCATTGGAATTCTATTGCTATAAGACATTTAAGTCCAGTCCAATAATTTACCTATAATTAATTCTAAAAGACTTGAAAAATTGCAACAAAAAAAATTCTGAGTGACCTTAAGAATAGGAAAACAAATCCTATGAAGAATGCTAAGCCTAAATATTACTACAAGCTCTCCAAATAAATTGGTTAAATTCCATACCAAAACTGCCTAGTAAGGAAACCAAAATTCAGATTTGACCTAGTTATGGTTAATTGACCATAACTTGAGTTATACAAGTCCAAATAGAGTGATTCAAAAAGGGAATTAAAGAAGACATAATAAGAAACAATTTGATGAAGAGAATTTTATCAAATTCTCACTATAACTTGGTCCAATGGAATAATAGAACTAAGTGACCCAAAACTGAAAATTTGGAAGTTCTCTTAGGAAGCCTTGAATTCCAAGTGGCAATCAATGCCAACATAATTGTAACCCAAAATATGGTATGTGAGTACAATTAGAACTACTATATCTACTATGTATCAAAAGTCAATATTTTACCTAATCAGTCAAATGAATAGTAACTCCATAACCCTAAATACAAGAATTCAACTTATAAGACCTAATACGTAAATTTAGTATGCAAAAATAAAATTATTGGAATTAATTATTAGAAATGGCTCGAATGGATACTGAAACACTTTAAAATTATGTGTTTCAGTTGGAAAGAGATCTTCGAAGAAAGAAAGAAAATTGGATTAAATCAAGTCAACAAAAGAGGTTTGTGCACAACTAGCCTATTTCTATGTTTTAAATTTATAATGAGTTTTGAATGAACTTGATAATTGTATTTTCTCTTGTGTACAAGAACTTTAATTTATTGAATGACTTTGTATGATTTAATTATGTTTTCTCCTATGCATTTAAGGATTTATTGAATGGTTTTGATAATTATAAATTGTGAATTGTACACTTGGTGTATTGACAACCTTATGCATAAGTTTACAATTATTAAAAATGTTTATGGATTTGTAAAGATGCTTATGAGTAAAAAAAAAATTGTTTGAAATATGTTTTGAAACTGCAGTTGGCATGGCAATGTGATTGAATTCCTCATTGGCTTGTCTAATGTGATGAAAAGAATTCCCTCTCTAGCTGAAGTGTTGAGGTGTGTGCCAGTTGAGGAAGAATTTGAATGAGTACTCATATATTATGCTAGCTAGCCTTAGTATTCCTTATTAGCCTTCGCCTATTGGGATGAAAATTGGCTTTGTCGTGGTGTACAACCCAACATTGTATTAGTGACATGCTCTAACCTGTGTGAATGTTTTCAACATTCTCAAATTATGCATACTTGATAAAATGTGATTGAAACAAATATTTGTTAGTGGTTGGAAAATAATATATTGTTTTATGGTTCAAGATAAGTATAAATGTTTCAATTGCTTTATTATGAATTGGATAACTTGTTATTACTTGAGCAAACGCTATTCATCAAATAATTTGTGTAATTGAAACTATCGATTTTGATTTTGTGGGTTTTGAAGAATTCAAATATTTTGAGCCTTTTTATTATGATTTTGTCAAAGTATAGTATACTACATTTTAAATTATAGTTGTGCACCACTGAGTTCATCGCTCAATGATAGCTTTGTATATTGTCACAAGTAAAAGAAAATATGAGGCAGCTGAGTGAGATCACTTGAAGATGAATTGGGACTATTTTTGTGTATAACATAGATATATCCTTATACATTAGGTTTTGAAATAATCATGTAATTATATGTTTGGAATTGCATTCGAACAGTTGTATAAACTATTTTGTAATAATATATTGAAATGTAATCAAATGCAAATTATTGTACTATTAATATGCAATTTTATTTACCCGTATATTTTTGAAACTTAATTTTATTACCCCACTTAATGTAATATTTAAATTTATTTCCAAGGTTTCTGAAGGATGAATTAATTTCTTTATAATTGAATTTATGAGAATGAAATGAGATATTTCAGTGTTTGATTTAATTCAACTTGAGTCTGATAGTAGTATTGACTTGTGGGATGATATTGAAATTACTGGAGTTGTGGTTAAATCAAATATTTAGAGTGTTTTTCACAGGTTTTGAAGAACTGTTTTCTCAAATTATAGCCGGTACTCTGCCGAATTTTTTGAAAAATTTGTGAAAAGTTTATCATAAATAATAATTTGATTTATGACTTGTTCAAAAAAGTTTATCATAAAGGTTTTAATACCTGTTCAAAAATTACCCACCACTTTAGAAATGAATGGAAATTTGTTTTAACATCCATTGTAGTATATTTAATGGGCTACCGGCAGGTGAAGTTCGATAATTCATTAGGTGTACTACGGGATCATGTTATACCATACAGAGGGGTAAGGTGTAACATTATTACTATTATTTCAATTTAATATTTATAATAATTCAATGAGTTTTTAAGGTTTACCCGAATCACCCGTTCTGACTGTCCATCCGTTTAAGGATGAAAAACCATGCTAAAATGGAGTTGTGTACCAAAGGCTTCTTGCAATTTCTTCCAGAATCTAGATGTGAACCTCAGGTCTCTATCGGATATAATGGAAATTGGGATTCTATGCAGTCTAACTATTTCACTTATATACAACTCTACTAGCTTCTCCAGTGAATAGTCAGTTCTAACTGGCAGAAAATGTGCTGATTTGATTAATCTATCCACTATCACCCATACTGCATCATGTTTCTTTTGGGTGAGAGGTAGACCACTAACAAAATTCATGGTGACCCGATCCCATTTCCATTCAGGTATGCTTATAGGCTGTAACAATCCTGATGAAACTTGGTGTTCTGCTTTGACTTGCTAACATGTCAAGCATCTAGTCACATAGTCAGCTATATTTTTCTTCATACCACGCCACCAGTGAGGAGGCTTCAAGTCATGGTACATTTTAGTACTTCTTGGGTGCATAGCATAAACACTGTTGTGTGCCTCTTTTAGAATGTTTTTCTTCAATTCCCCATCATCTGGTACACACATTTTTCCTTTGTAGTGCAAACACCCATTCTCTTTCACCTCATATTCAGTCTCCTTCCCCTCTGTGATTCTACCCATAACAATCATCAATTTCTCATCCATCTTCTGCCCTTCATGTATCTGCTATAGCAGGTTTGGCTTCACTTGCAACTTAGCCAAGATAGTTCCATCTTGAGCTAGAGATAAATGGGCATTCAAGGATCTCAAAGCTGTAATGGACTTTCTACTCAAAGCATCAGCAACCACATTTTCCTTCCCAGGATGATAATCTATCACACAATTATAATCCTTCAGGAACTCAATCCATCGCCTCTGTTTAAGGTTGAGCTCCTTCTGGGTTGGCAAGTATTTTAAACTCTTGTGGTCTATGTATATATAGCACTTTTCACCATACAAGTAGTGCCTTCATATCTTCAATGCAAAAATAATTGCTGCTAACTCCAGATCATGGGTAGGGTAGTTCTTTTCATATGGCCTTAATTGTCTGGAAGCATCGGTGACCACTTTCCCTTCTTGCATCAGAACACACCCAAGCCCATTGTGAAAAGCATCACTGTAGACCACAAAGTTCTTCTTAGATACTGGTTGTGTTAATATTGGTGTCTCCATCAACATAGCCTTTAACCTCTCAAAACCGGCCTAACACTTGTCATTCCAGTCAAATTTTACATTCTTATGCAGCAATTTGATCAGTGGAGCAGCTATCAAAGAAACCCCTTCACAAACCTTCTGTAATACCCAGTTAGCCCCAAGAAACTTCTTATTTCAGTTACATTTCTGGGAGGCTTCCATTCCATTACAGCTTCAATCTTCTTGGGATCCATTCTAATCCCATCAGCTAATACTATGTGTCCAAGGCAAGCAATCTCATTCAACCAAAAGTCACACTTGGACACTCTAGCATACAGTTTCTTCTCTCTCAGGGCCTGCAGAATAATCCTGAAATGCTCATCATGCTCTTCTCTGTTGTTGGAATACACCAAAATGTCATCAATAAAGACTACTACAAACTGATCTAAGTATGGATGGAAGATACAGTTCATAAGGTCCATGAAAGCTACTGGTGCATTGGTCAACCTAAATGGTATCACTAGAAATTCATAGTGCCCATACCGGGTCCTGAATGCAGTCTTTGGCACATCTGCATTCTTTACCCTCAGCTGATGATACCCTTGTAATGGCCCGGCCCACTAGTGATATTGTCCGCTCTGGGCCGAAGCCCTCATGGTTTTAAAACGCGTCACTAGGAGTTACGAACCACCAACTTATAAACCCAGCATCTCTCCCGTGTTTTGTCGATGTGGGATTTGCCTAGGGTGTTACAATCCACCCCCCTTATGGGACTCAGCGTCCTTGCTGAGGTTTGCCCCACCATCGTTCAAGGTTGCACGCGGAGCGGCTCTGATACCACAAATGTAATGGCCCGGCCCACTAGTGATATTGTCCGCTCTGGGCCGAAGCCCTCACGGTTTTAAAACGCGTCACTAGGAGTTACGAACCACCAACTTATAAACCCAGCATCTCTCCCGTGTTTTGTCGATGTGGGATTTGCCTAGGGTGTTAAAATTACAAATGTAATGGCCCGGCCCACTAGTGATATTGTCTGCTCTGGGTCAAAGCCCTCACAGTTTTAAAACGCGTCACTAGGAGTTACGAACCACCAACTTATAAACCCAGCATCTCTCCCGTGTTTTGTCGATGTGGGATTTGCCTAGGGTGTTACAATCCACCCCTCTTATGGGACTCAGCGTCCTCGCTGAGGTTTGCCCCACCATAGTTCAAGGTTGCACGCGGAGCGGCTCTGATACCACAAATGTAATGGCCCGGCCCACTAGTGATATTGTCTACTCTGGGTCAAAGCCCTCACGGTTTTAAAACGCGTCACTAGGAGTTACGAACCACCAACTTATAAACCCAGCATCTCTCCCGTGTTTTGTCGATGTGGGATTTGCCTAGGGTGTTACAACCCTGATCTGAGATCAATCTTGGAAAATATACCTGCTCCCCTCAATTGATTAAACAGATCATCTATTCTAGGCAATGGGTACTTATTATTCACAATCACTTTATTTAATTGTCGATAATCAATGCATAACCTCAAAGTCCCATCCTTCTTTTTTACAAATAGTACCAGAGCTCCCCATGGTGATACACTGGGGCATATAAACCTCTTATCCAGTAACTCCTATAACTAGATTTTCAACTCTTTTAATTCAGTGGGTGCCATCCTATAAGGAGCAATTAAGATCGGTGCTGTTCTCGGCATTACCTCAATAGCAAATTCTACTTCCCTTTCTAATAGCAAACCAGGTAACTCCTCAGGGAAGACATCGGGGAAGTCACATATAGTGGGAATGTCATGGAGACTAGACCCAGCCTTTCTGGTATCAACAACATACGCTAGATAAGCTTCACAATCCTTCCTGATCAGTCTCTTTGCAGTAATGGTTGAGATGACATTAGACAGAAAATCTGTCATTTCCCCCACAACTGTAATCTCATCATTTTCAGGAGTTTTCATTGTAATCCTCTTCAATCTACAATCAACTATTGCCTGATGATGTGATAGCTAATTCATCCCAAGAATGACATCAAACTCGTGAAAGGGCAACTCAATTAGGTCTACTGAGAATTCATACCCTGAATCCTCAATGGGCAATCTCTGTACACTTTATTTACCACTACACTGTGGCCTAGTGCATTAGTGACGCAAATATCTTTGTCACTTTTCTCTATTTGAGTTCCCCCTTCCACGGGTAACTTAATGCAAATATATGAATGAGTGGATCCTGGATCCACTAATGCATGCACAGGTATGTCATAGAGAGAAAACATACCCCTGATAACATCCGGAGCATCCTACTCCTCTTGAGCCCTCATAGCATACGCTTTGGCTAGTGCCCTTACCTCTGGCCTCTCAATTGATTCTGATACAGGCCTCTGTAAAGTACCAGCTACCTCATATTTACCCAGTCTTCTACCCCTTTGAGCTGCAGGGGCAGGTCTATCTGCTTGTGCTGGAGCAGCGGTAACATTTCTCTGTGGGCAATCTCTTATTTGGTGCTCAGTAGATCCACATTGGAAACATCCCCTAGTCAGTCGCCAACATTAGCCTCTGTGCCACTTATGACAGTGTGGGCACGCTGAAGAAACTGCTGGGGCTAGTCCCCTAAACACCGTCCCTGGAGAGCTGCCCACTGATGGTGTGGACTGGCCTCTCCTAAGTGTGAACTGAGATCTGGGCCTCTGAGACTGGCCTTGACTCTATGTTTAACTTTTGCCCTGAGCCTGGGGGCACTTAAATTTCTTACTGGGTGCAGAGGAGGAACTAGTCTGACCTTAACCCCTCTTCTGTTACCTGTCCCTTTTGTTCTGTTCATTTATTCTGACCCTCTCAACTTTCACTGCAGCGTCGTCCAACTGGGAAAAATCTATAATCCTCAAGGCCGTGATGTGTAGCTTAATATTGTCATTTAGCCCTTCTTCAAATCTTCTACATCTCTCACAATGGGAACTATTTCTCTTCCATATCTGCTTAATCTGACAAATTCCTGTTCATACTCTGCTACAAATAACTGCCTCTGCCTCAAGCTGATAAATTCTCTTCTTCTTTCCTTCAAGTACACATTACTGATGTATTTCTTCCTGAGCTCCGCAAGGAAGAAATCCCAGGTGATTTGGACTGGTTACACCTTCTTGGATAATGTGTTCCACCATTGATAAGCATCCTCTTAAAGTAGGGACACAACACCCTCCAAATTCTACTCTGGGGTGCAGTGGAGTTGCCTAAGAACCCTTTATGTTCTTTCTAGCCAATGTTCAGCTGCTACAGGGTCGTCTTCTTTCTTACCCATAAAATCCACAGCCCCATACTTTCCGAGTTTCTCCAAATAGGACTTTTGGGGAAGTGGCTGTGGTGGTGGTATTGTTGGGATTGCCCTCGTCATTTGTCTGAAAAACGCTGTTATTTGCTCAAATAGTCCCTGTTGGAGTTGGGCAAGCCCCTCAGGTATTGGTGGAGCACGTCCCCTCTGCTTCCAGCTTCAGCTCTAGGTGGAGCATGACTCTCCACCTCTTCCTCTACTTCTCGCTGTGATGTCGGATCCATATCTTAACAAAAAATAATCAAAGACAAACAGATCTGCATTAGTGTCACCTCAACTCTTATAAATGCAATGCATGGTATGCACTATATCTATGTCCAGAAATGCCTAAACCGTGCTCTGATACCACTAAATGTGACACCCCTTACCCCTCTACAGTGTAGCCGAGCAATGAATGTCACACTCAGTGCCGGAGCTCCTTAACTTATATTATTTTATTTCCTAGTAATCACATTATATTTTGTTAATTTAGATTCAATTAATTAATCGAAGAAACTGATAGAGTTTCCCCTAATTTATTCACAATTTGACAATTTTCCACCTGTTTGAAAACAATTATATATATATTCTCATTCTCATCTTCTCATTCAAATTACCAATTAATTTCACTCATATGAATCCGTATGAAATTCCATCTCATTTCCATTCATACACAATTCCTATATGAAATTTCAAACTTCATTAATTTACATCATATGCAGAATAATTACATAAAGTTCATAATTTACATCACAGTATTTATGAATAAAACAATACACCAAAAATAACTAACATGGCCTAGAGGGCAATACCAAAATGCACTGCGCTAGTGAGGTGACATGGTCTGACACTGATGCAGATCTAAAATCTCAAACTCTCAGTTTATGGTCTACTGGGCTCTCTCTCTTGGTCTCCAGTACCTACGTGTGGAAAAAAGCAACGCACTAAGCATAAAGCTTAGTGGTGCCAATATAATATAAAAATAAACTAAATAATTGAAAATAAAGAAACTACATTATTATATCATACCAGAATAATTATTTAGATTACATTTAATTTATTGATTTCTATATTTATTATTTATTATTAAATTTTTAGGATATACTTTAGTTGCCCAAGTAACCTATACCAGTTGACTGGACAGGATAAATGGATAAACTAGCACTGCGTACCAAGTACCTCAGGCCGTCACACCATCGATCACATAGTGTTTACCAGGTGTGCAACAGAATGGCTAAAAAGCCATAATATCAATTGGACATAGAGCCGTATGTGTCAAAGAATAACAAAATGGCTAAAAGCCATAAATCACAAAATGGCATGGAGTCATAGGCAGTACTGCAGTTAAAACTCTATTGGCATGCCAACCTATCCAAATCAATTATAACTAGGCATACATGAGCATATTAGCAATTTAGGTTTTAGTTCTTTGCATTTGATGTCATTGTGGTTACTATTTATAATACTATTCATGCTAATTTTTTATTATTTATATATAATAGGAATACAAGTTCTAAATTCATGATAGTACCACATTTTGGGGTCATAAATTTATTGGCATTAATTGCCAACTACAATTCAAGTCTTCCTAGAAGTATTTCTAAAATTTCAGTTTTTGTCATCCAAGTTTACTGTTCCATTAGACCAATCTACAAATGGATTTTGGCTAACATTTCTTTATCAAAGTTGTTCCTTAATTTCTCTACTTTAATTTTCTTTTTGAATCACTACATTTGGAAATTTTTGAATCTGCATAAAGAAATTTTTATGTCAAATTTGAGTTCAATGGGCTATAAAATAAAGCGAAACAAAAGAAAATTAATTATAAGGAAAGAATTTTGGGGTGCCTCCCAAAGAGCGCTAATTTTAGGTCATTAGCTTGACCATCTTTAATTTAGTGAATTGGTGGATCATCAAGGAAACAACTTATTCCCTTCTCAATTGGCTAACCTATAACATAAATCTTAAGCCTTTGACCATTAACTTTAAAAAGCCCAGAATTTTCACTCCAAATATCCACAGCTCCATGGGGATAAACTTTCACAAACTTGAAATGACTAGACCATTTTGATTTCAACTTCCCAGGAAAGAGTCTAAGTTTAGAATTATACAATAAAACTAGGTCACCCTCTTTAAAATCCTTCCTTTTAATATACTTATTATGCCAAAATCTAGTCCTTTCCTTAAAAATCCTAGCATTCTTATAGGCATCTAACCTTATCTTTTCAAGTTCATTTAATTAAAGCAATCTTTTCTCTCCAGTACTTTTTAAGTCAAAATTCAAAGTTCGGATTACCTAATATGCTTTGTGTTCTAGCTCAACCAGCAAATGACATGATTTCCCATAAACTAACTTGAAAGGTGTAGTTCTAATAGGTGTCTTATAAGCTGTCCTGTATGCCCACAATGCATCATCTAGTCTCAATGACCAATCCTTCCTTAAATGATTAATAATTTTTTCTGAAATTCTCTTCAATTCCCTATTAAATACTTCAACTTGCCTGTTGGTCTGAGGATGGTAAGGTGTAGCTACCTTATGAGTAAGCCCATATTTCTTCAAAAGATTTTCAAACTGATTATTGCAGAAATGAGACCCACCATCACTAATTATAGCTCTTGGTGCTCCAAATCTAGTGAAAATAAACTTCTTAAAAAATTTCACTACTACCCTTGCATCATTTGTAGGGGAAGCAATGGCCTCAACCCATTTTGACACCCTACCAAAATATACTTATTCCCAAAAGATGATGGGAATGGTCCCATGAAATCTATGCCCCAAACATCAAATAACTCAATCTCCAAAATTTCTTGTTGTGGCATTTCATTTTTCCTTAAAATATTCCCCAGTCTTTGACATCTATCACATCTCAAAATAAATTCTCTCACAATTTTGAACATGTGTGGCCAATAAAATCCAACTTAAAGTACCTTAGCCACTATTTTATCCATACTAAAATGACCTCCATAGTCAGAAGAATGACAATGCTCTAAAATGTTTCCTAGTTGCTCTTCAGGCACACATTTTTTAACTAGGCCATCATTACATCTCTTAAATAATAATGGATCCTCCCATGTATAAAATTTCACATCATGCAAAAATTTCTTCCTCTGTTGATAGCACAAATCTGGTGGGAGAACTCCTCATGACAAGTAATTGACAAAATCTGCAAACCATGGCAACACATCAATAATAACTAACAATTGCTCATTTGAGAAAAACTCATGAATTAGCAATTCCTCTTCATTTCCATCTTTGCCCTCATGCTTAATTCTTGACAAATTGTAACACCCTCACTTTAGGTAGTTTCGTACATTCTATTATTATAGTGACTAATATCTGTTGGACTGCTAGAATGTCTAGAACCATACTTCAATTAAACTAAGGAGTCATAATTTAAAATAATAAAGACCAAGTAAGGTTGTAGAAAAACAAAAGAAGTGGAGTACAAATCAGTTAAACGTGCAAAATGTGATGACCCGACCCGGGAAAGTGGTCCGATGAGGGCTGGGAGTGGCATAAGAGAGTAAACTCCTGGCAGGCTTCTAGGATGGCGAGGCTACCTAAGGTAGTGGAATGAGGGGCACAAGAATGATTCAAATCATACATTGAAATGGGGGAAATTAATCACTAGAGGCACTTTTTGGTAGAATGGCCAGGAGAGTTTGAAGAACTCTGAGGTTAAGGGTGCTCGCTTGAGAGAAATCCTAGAATGGGTGGCCTCCTAAGAAGTTCTCCATTCTACCTATGGGACAAAATCGTGAGGCTCAGGATGGGGTGGGCCAAAGTGGACAATTCCTTTAGTGGTTGGAGCAGGGCATTACAGATGGTATCAAAACCGGACCCCCTTTACTAGATGTGTGGTTCGAGGAAGAACCAGGCTAAAGCTGGTGGGCCTGTGATGACTCGACCCATGAAAGCGGTTCGATGAGGGCAAGGAGTGGCATAAGAGAGTAAACTCCTGGCAGGCTTCTAGGATGGCGAGGTTACCTAGGGTAGTGGAATGCGGGGCACAAGAATGAATCAAATCATACATTGAAATGGGGGAAACTAATCACTAGAGGCGCCTTTTGGTGGAATGGCCTGGAGAGTTGGAAGAACTCCAGAGTTAAGCATGCTCGCTTGAGAGAAATGCTAGGATGGGTGACGTTCTGGGAAAGTTCTCCATTCCACCTATGAGACAAAATCGTGAGGCTCAGGATGGGGTGGGCTAAAGTGGACAATTCCTCTAATGGTTAGAGCAGGGGCATTACACGAAAGCTGGTGGGCCTGTGACAACCCAACTTGGGAAAGTGGTTTGATGAAAAAGGCTTTGGGTAACTCCACACACAAATCTCAGCGATGGGTAACTCCACTAGAAAGTGACTTTAGGTCTGGTTGCTACTTCAATTCATGTAGGACCCTGTAAGACCCTTAGTTGAGACCTAATCGAAGTATTATTATGAATCAATAAGTCAAAGAAATGAAAAGAAACAAGTTCAAATAAGTAGATTAAAAACCAGAGCTAGGGACTTATCGGGTATTATGGAAAAGATGAAAAAAAAACCAGGTAAGAATAAAATTTGATCAATTAAATTTAAAGGTCTAACATTGAAACAAAAAATGAGATTTATTAAATTAATAAAGTAAGATTAATTTAATTAATTAAGATTATGAAAATTAACCATACTTATTTAATTAGTCAAACCTAATGATTATAGATTTCAAAATATTTTCAAGTTTGCCATTTCCATATATTTACAAGTTTACAATTAACGGAGTTAAATAATATAAATATCCATGATAAGAGATAAAATTTATCATCTTCTTCCCATTTCCATCTTTGTGATCCACCACACTCTCTCAATTCCTCCATGAAAGCTTCATTCCAAGCTTTCAATCCATGAATTTCCCCATAATTTTCATAGAAAAATTAGAGAAATCTTGAATTAAACCCTAATTTGAAGAGAGCAAGCAAGAAGTCAAAGAAATTTGGAAGATTTGGGAAGAAGGAATTTTAGTTTGGGGAGACCAAGAAGAAGAATCAAAGTTGTTGGTGATTGAAAGTTGATTAAGAGTGATTGAGACTTGTAAACCAAGGTTAGTGCTAAGAATTTCATAAATTTTAAAGTTATTACTAAGTTAGCTAGGGTTTTTATTCAATTAGGAATTTTCTAGGTATGAAGCCTACTTAATACTAGTATGGTTGTATTATGACTATTTGATGCGTATTGATTGAGAAATATTAATGATTTGTTGAAGAAATTAAATGAAATGTGTATTGGACATTATGAGTGAATTTGGACAGCTTGAGTCCAGTGGGTTTAAATGCTCATAATTTAAGCTACATAACTCCAATTGATGTAAAACTAATGACAAATTAAAGATAAGCCAAAATACTAAAACTTTCTTGAAGATAAGTTGCCCAAATTCTATGTGTAGATACTTGAAATCTTTGTTACAAGTTAAGTCACTAAACCTGAAACCTAGGTGCATGGCACCCTGAACAGTCCAGATTAAATGGGTATAACTTATCCTAGGAAAATCTAAATGATATGATTCTTAATTTGTTGAAAATCTAAGACATAAAGGAATAACTTTCCTGAAGAATAAAATGACAAATTCTGATTGTAACTTGTTCAAATCTGGGCTTCAAGAGCTACCCAAAACCTGTCCTGCGATTTGTGTAGTAGTGCATTTGAACTAGTCCTATTTACCTGGACATAACTCACTATATATAATTCCAAATGAGGTGAATTTTTCCTTTTTGGAAAGCTAAGACACAGAGGAACAATTTTTATGAAGAATCCTTGACTTGAAGCTGATCGGAAGATACCTAAATGTTGGCTGAAATTCAAAAATGCAAACTCTGGAACTTTGAAAAATGATCAAATGAATAGTACACACAAAATTAAACATAACTTACTCTACAAAACTCCAAATTAAGTAATTCTTAAACTTATGTAATCTTGAGACAAAGGAGAACAATTCATATGAAGACTATAATACTAAATTATGACTATAACCTATCCAAATTTGCTTGATAAAGTGAGTCCAGAAATCTGCCTGGATTCTAGAAGTGACCTAAAAACCTGAGATTTGGTTACCTAAATAGTTTTGGAAAAATGGTCATAACTCAAGCTACACAAATGCAAATTAAATGATTCTAAAGCCAAATTAAACATAAGACATAGATCTATAATTCTCATGAAGGAAGTATGGCCTAATTCCTACTGTACCTTAGTCAAATTTATTAAGGAAGTAAAGGTACCAAAAATGGAATGTATGAAAGAAGAGCTAAGTGAGCCTAGACAATGGGTATAGGATTGGATAAGTGGGCATGTTATTCCAGTCAAAGCCACCGAGTGATCAATACCGAGAATGAAAATCAGTGTTATACTTGTCAGAGCCACCGAGTGGTCAGTACCAAGAATGTAAGCCTGTGCTAAATCGACCAGAACCACCGAGTAGTCAGTGTCATGAGCCCCATTATCCAATCTATACGCTGTCTGTCACAGGTTACTATGAGTACTTGAGTGAAGCTTCTAGTTGTGATTATAAAGACACAATTCCAAATGAAATATGATAAATTATAGTAAAATGACTACAAGGATTTGATGTTATAGACTCTACATTATTCTTAAAATGATTTATGAATATTTAAATGAGTATTTCCTTATTTCATACAAACATGAAATTATTTTTGTTCTGTATATAGTATTTTCATTATGCTAGTGCACCGCTAAGTAGCAATGCTTAGCATGATGGTTTCCCCTCACGCAGGTCCAAGCGATAAAACTCAATAGATTGTGGACAGGGATTTTGTGATTGATCTGCAGTTGCGGTCTGTGTCACCTCAGCATATCATTTTGGTAGGGATTTTTGGCCCACAGTAATGCATGTTCATAAGTATTGTAATTAAACACAAAGTTGTAATTAAATTTTGAGATGCATGATCAATGTACATATTTTGTAAATAAATATAATGAAGGAAAATTTTATGTATAGAAATGGATGTGAATAGAAAAGGAAATGTGAATTGTGATTTGAAATTGTTATATAATTGAGACGTTCCAATATGAATATTGTTAACAGGTTAAATCTTTAACAGGTAAAATATTTAAAATACAGGGGAAACTCTTGTAGTTTCCATTCAAAATTTCCTTATTAAAAAAAAAAACGAATTGAAGGAATTGAATTGATCACCACTTGATAAAGATAAGAGTATGTGCTTTTGTCACAGGATGTGTCATTCCTTTGCTCGGCTACACTGTAGATCGAGCAAGGGGGTGTTACACAAATGATCTACAACAACATTTTCAGCTCCCTTTTTATCTTTTATTTGTAAATCAAACTCCTGTAGCAATAAAACCCATTTTATTAATCTTGGCTTTGCTTCCTTCTTTTTCAACAAATATCTTATGGTAGCATGGTCTGTATAGACAATCACTTTTGATCCAACCAAGTATGATATAAACTTATCCACAGTAAATACCACAACTAAAAATCCCTTCTCAATGGTGGTATAATTTACTTGAGCATCATCTAAAGTTTTGTTGGCATAATAAATTGCATAAGACCTCTTCTCTCTTTTCTGACCAAGTATAGCTCCCACAGCAAAGTTACTAGCATCACACATAACCTCAAATGTCAATGACCAATCTAGAGGTTGCATAATAGGTGCTATTATTAGAGCTTCCTTCAACCTGTTAAAAGAATCAAAATAAGCTTGGTCAAAATTAAAAGGAACATCATGATTTAACAAATTTGTAAGGCAATTATTGAAAAATCCTTTATAAATCGCCAATAGAAACCAGCATGCCCAAGAAAACTTCTAATTCCCTTCACTGAAGTTGGTGGAGGCATCTTGTCAATCACTTCTACTTTGGCCTTGTCCACTTCAATTCCTCTATGTGATACCAAATGTCTAAGAACAATGCCTTCTTGCACCATAAAATGATATTTTTCCCAATTTAGCACCAAATCTGTTTCTTCACATCTTTTAAGCACTTTAGAGAGGTTAGATAGATAATTATCAAAAGAAAAACTATATACAGAAAAATAATTCATAAAAACTTCCATAATTTCCTTGATAAAATCAGAGAAAATGGCCATCATACACCATTGAAAAGTCGTTAGTGCATTAAATAACCCAAAAGGCATCCTTCTATATGCAAATGTACCATATGGATAAGGATATGTAAATGTGGTTTTCTCTTGATTACTAGGATGTATTAGGATTTGGAAAAAACCATAATACCCATCCAAATAACAAAAATATGAATGTTTTGCTAACCTTTCTAACATTTGATCAATAAAAGGTAAGGGAAAATGGTCTTTCCTAGTGGCACTATTAAGCTTCCTGTATTCTATGCACATCCTCTATCATGTGACTATTCTAGTAAGTATCAACTTATTATTTTCATTTTTCACAACAGTCACACCTCCTTTCTTAGGGACTACATGAACTGGGCTAACCCAACTACTGTCAGAAATGGGATAAATGATCCCATCTTCAAGCAATTTCAAAACTTCTTTCTTCACCAACTCTTTCATATTAGGATTCAACCTTCTTTGATGTTCTATGGTAGCTTTAAAATTATCCTCTAAAAGAATCCTATGAATGCACAAGGTAGGGCTTATACCCTTGATATCATCAATGGTGTAACCAATGACTTTCCTACGTGCTCTTAACTCTCTCAACAACTTTTAAACTGGTACATCACTCAAACATGCACTAATAATGATAGGATAAGTTGAATTAGGTCCAAGAAAAGCATACATTAATGTAGATGGAAGTGGTTTGAGGTCTACCAGTTGTGTTTCCTTCTCATCTAGCAAGGGTGGTTAAGCAACTTAATGCTTTAACTCTTCAACTTGCACAACTTGATCTCCTATAACTTCTTGAGTAGCCTCCAAAATTTGAGCAAAAGCTGAAACTTCAGGATTTTCATCATTGGTTGTTCAACTATGCACCAAACAATTCTTCAAAGGGTCTTCAGGATATATTTTCCTAAATTCTTCTTCCATAATCTCATCAATAACATTTACCCTTAAACAAGGATCAGCTTCATGATGTTTCTTCAAAACTTGATTCAAATTAAATTCCACCTCCTCTTCTCCAACTCTTAATGTCAATCTACCATTCTTCACATCAATGATAGCACCTACTGTGGCTGAGAATGGCCTTCCTAAAATGATAGGAATGTGAACATCTTCTTCCATTTCAAGAGCCACAAAATCCATAGGAATGAAAAATTTCCCAACTTTTAAGGGCACATTCTCCAAATTCTCACTGGATATTTGATAGATCTATCAGCTAGTTGTAAAGAAATGGTTGTTGGCTTCAATTCTCCAACCTTCAACTTTTCGCAAATGGAGAGTGGCATTAAGCTTACACTAGCTCCAAGATCATACAATGCTTTATTAATGTTAGTATCGCTAATGTGGCAAGATATAGAAAAGCTTCCTGGATCCTTCAACTTCGGTGGGAGCTTATTCTCAAGAAAGCATTGCACTCCTCTGTTAATGCCACAGTTTCATAATCTTCTACTCTCCTCTTGCTTGACAAAATTTCTTTCAGGAACTTAGCATATGAGGGCATTTGAGAAATTGCATCTGTAAATGGAATGTTAATGTATAACTTCTTCAAAACTTTTAAAAATTCCCAAACTGCTTATCTAGCTTTACTTTCTGAAATCTCTGAGGATATGGCAATGGTGGCTTGCATGGTGGTAGAGGCACATATTTTTTCTCTTCTTCTTTTTCAACTTCCTTTTTCTTGATTGCTTCCTCATTAACTTCATCATGATTTGAAGTAGATTCATTCTTGTCTTCATCTTTTTTCTTCTTGTCATTTTCTACCTCATCTTTCTTTTCTTCTCCCATAATTTTCCCACTCCTTAGGATCACTGCCTTGCAATGTTTTCTAGGATTCTCTGGTTGACTTGGAAGTTTTCCTTGTGTTTTGCTAGAAGAACTTGCTTGCTAAGCTATTTGGTTTTCCAACATCTTATTATGAGTGGTAAGCTGATCTATCCTTGAAGTTAATTATTGAATCATTTCTCCTTATTTTTCTTGAGCAGCTAAGAAATTCTCCATCATAAACTTCAAAATTGAATCTTGATTTGAAGACTGAACTAGTAGTTGTGGAACAAGTGCATTTTGATTCCTTTATGGTGGAAATCTAAGTGGTACTCTCTTTTGCTAAAAATTCTAATATTGTTGCTAAAAATTAGAAGGTTGTTGATAATTATGTTGCTGCTGGCCTTGTCGATCTCCCCAAGAAAAGTTAGGGTGGTTCCTCTAAGCTAGATTATATGTAGTAGAAAAAGGAATACCAACTGGCTTCTGATTATAATTTCTAACAAAATCAACTTGCTCATTTCCAAACTCTTGCCCATAGAAAGGAAAATCGTTTATACAATGCATATTTCCTGCACCAACATCTTCTGTATGACTAGATCCTCTAATTGAAGCATCAACCTTCATGCTTAACTTATCCATTTTTCTTATCAAAGCATCAAATTTGGCATTGAACACACTCATGGCATCTAACTCATATACACCAACTGATGGCTTCTTCATTTCATTCCTTTCACAACTCCATTGATAATTATTGTAAGCAATTTTATCCAATGCTGAATAAGTTTCATCTTTTGACTTTTCCATAAGATCCCCTCCTAAAGATGCATCAATTATACTTCTGATAGCTGGAGAAACACCATTGTAAAAATGTTGAACTAGCATCCATTTAAGGATTCCATGATGTGGACATCTTCTATGAAGATCCTTATATCTCTCCCATGCTTCATAGAGACTCTCATCATCCCTTGGTCAGAAAGAAGTTAATTCATTCCTTAATTTTGCAATCTTGCTAGGAGGAAAGTATTGAGCTAAGAAAGCTTGTGACAACTCATCCCAAGTAGTTATTGAACCCTGAGGTAATGAATGCAACCACTCCCTAGCACGATCTTTCAAAGAAAAAGGAAATAATCTCAGTTGGATGGCATCATCTGACACTCCATTTATCTTCAGCATGTCACTAATCTCAAGAAAATGTATAAGGTCCACATGTGGACTCTCAGTAGGACCTCTCCCAAATTGTGATTATCAAACCATTTGACAATGTGAGGGCTTCAACTCAAAGTTGTTTGCTTCCACTCTAGGCCTTGTAATAGTTGATCTAAAATCTTCAAAACTAGGAAAAGCATGATCCTTAATTGATCTGTTATTGTTGTTTGCCATAGCTTTCTTCTATCACTTGTTGCTCTTAATGTTGCTCTTGCTGTCTTTGAATTTTGAGTTCAACTTTTCTTCTTTTAGACTCTACTCTCAAAGCTTTAGCTGTCTTTTCAATCTCAGGATAAAAGATAAGTACCTGAAAAACAAAACAAAAAAATCTCAAAGTAAAAGGATAAAGAAAAGAAATTAAAATAAAAAATAAAATGCCCAAATTAACCAAATAATCAATCGTCTAATATTAAACAAAATCAAATCTCCGGCAGCAATGCCAAAAACTTGATGCATACTTTGCAAGTACACGGGTCGTTCAAGTAGTAAAGAAAAGATATCGTCCCACAGGGATTTGCTGTTTGAGTACCAAACTATAAAAGTCACGATTATTTGGGCTATCGATAATGTGTACTAAAAAGTAGAGTAAGAGATGCAGCAAATTAAATTGAAAATATAAAAAAATTATAATAAAATAAGCAATTAAATTTCTAAGCCCTATACTAATTTACTAAAATTTTAGCAAGTAACTAAAGATTTAATTAATTAATGACAAAATTGATTCCAGAGTTGAGGTTCATGAAGTAAATTTCATTGGGATTTAGATAGGCAAAACCAAGATTAAGGGAAATACAAGTTTGAAGGAAGTTGATTTTGATTTCCTTTAATTTCTCTTTCAAGCAAACTAAAGAGTGTTTTAAAGCAAACTAAACCCCATTCTCATGCATTGTTTAATTACCCAAAACCCTTTAAGCACTTTAATCAATTTGAAATTCCTCTTAACCCACTAGTTTATTTCTAACACTAGGTGATTAAGTTCATTATCTTGATCATCTATCATAGATTTTCATCTCTCGGTACTTCAATCTAAGATTAAGAACAAAACCCAAAGGATACCAATAATGGGTATGTAAATAAGCACACAAGATAAGAATCAAAACTTATATATACTAAAATGTGGTTAAAACTAGCCCAAATTCACAAACAAAACTTAAATCATTACATCCAACTTTGAAATCTTAAATATCTACTCACTCATGCTTATATTTATAAGTAGAAAATATGAAATAGAGCAAGAAAACATGAAAATAAGACCAAAAAAAAATAAAAGAACTCAGAAGAAGAGAATCTTAATATCTGAAAATGGAAGATGGAGCGTCACTTTGCAGGTGTCCTTCCTCCAAAAAATGGCATAGTTCCTTCTTTCCTTCTTCTTTTGATTTTTCTCTCTCTTTCTCCTTATAGTAAAAATGAGAATTTGATGCTTATATATCCCCTCAAGCTTTGCCCTAAAAATGGTCTCTAAAGGAATAAAGACAAAAGGTATAAAAGGTATGAAAAAAGAAAAATTTTCCATATTAGCAAATCTGCCAACGTCATCTCACATGCCTCATGTTGATTTAAGTTATTTTCAATATGCCTCATGTTGATTCAAAGGAGCCTTTAGATTCTGTATGACCAGCTACATGGGGCATGTTGAAGTCCCTGAAACTTTCGACAAATTTTATTCCAAAATCTCTATCTACGCGACCTAGTATTGAATCTACATGTCTCATGTGGATTCCTGCTGGCTGACCCTTATCTTCACATGACCTTCAACACGGGGCATGTTGAAGCCCTTGAAAATCTCAGTTGGTCTTCTTCTTTAGGCAAATTTTTTTCATTTTTCATACTACTTTAAGCTTCCAAATCACTTTGAATTTCTTCTATATGGACCTTTTTGCCTTTAAACCTTATTAAAACCTATCAAAAACATTAAAAATTCTAAAAATCAAATATAATGAAACTAAAATTAACAAATTCACTAAAATAAGCACTAAAAGCATAAAATTACTAAACTAAAAATGGCAAAATGGATATAAAACTACTCTAAAATATCTATATAAAATGGGTTTATCATGTTGCTATTGGAAACCAATTTGTATATTAGTTACAAATCAAAATAAAAAAAAAAGAAAAACAAAAAATGGGTTGGAATTTTTAAGGAAAAAAAAATCAATTACAAAATTGGTTGTTAGTAGCAATTGATTTTAATCAGTTTTAAAAATCAGTTGCAAATGAAAAAAATCAATTTCAAAAATTTTCGGAGGAAAAAAATTAATTGCATAATCGGTTACAAAAATCAATTGCTGTTAGCAAAAAATTCGCAAATCAAAAAAAGAAAATGACAAATTAGGTGGGAATTTTTGGGGGCCAAAATCAGTTACAAAAATCGATTAATGTTAGCAACTGATTCGTAAATTGGTTGTAAATTTAAAAAAAAAAATTAGATGTTAATTTTTAGGGAAAAAAATTTAGCAACCGATTTATAATTGGTTATAGAAATAGGCTACTATTAGCAACCGACAAAGAATTGGTTGTAAATAATAACTAATTTTGGTTAATTGTTAACTCTGAAGCCAATTAAAATAATTCTTTAATTTAGTAACCGATTCCCTAAATTGGTTGCAATTAACAACAGATTTTAGCAACCCATTTCTTAATCAGTTGCTAATAGTAACTGATTTTAAAATTAGTTGCTAATAGTAACTGATTTTAATTAAATATTTATAATTTTTCTAATATTGATTAGCAACCAATTTAGCAACTACATATAAATCAATTACTATTAGTAACCGATTTTAACAATCAATTATAAATCGGTTGCTAATAACAACTGATTTAGCAATTGATTCTTGAATTGATTGCTAATTTTTTTAATTAACTATTTTACTAAAAAAAAAAAAGGTGAAATCATAAATTAGTGGTAAAATTGGTTGCTAATAGCAACCGATTTCAACCGATATATATAATACTATGATAACATTTACCTATAATCATGAAAAATTATAATCAAATTATTTTAACCCTTATAATTTTAAATATTTCTTATGAAACCTAATACATATTTAATAGGCCAATTTTGTGCTTTAAAAGGTAGAAAAAAATAATTAAATTATTTTTCATCAGCTAATAAAATTTAAACAGGACTTAATAAAACATGAAATCTACACAATAAAGCTATATAAAAAAAATCCAAATACCAATTACATATGAAAATAGGGAGATTAATATATATATATAAAAAATAAGATTGGTATAAAAAAATAACAATATTGATATGAAAAAATAAGACGATTGGTATAAAAAAAAAAAAAAAAAGTCTATATAAAGAGACTGTTATCAAAATAGATGCCATGAGATAGGTATTAAAAATGAGCAAGATAGGTATAAAAAAAAAAAAAAGCAAGATAGGTATCAAGCAAATGAGCAAGATTGGTATAAAAAAAAAAAACAGCAAGATTGGTTTCAAAAGAAAGCCAATAAAGAGATTGGCATCAAAAAATGAGCAAGATAGGTATCAAGCAAATAAGCAAGATTGGTATAAAAAAAAAAAACAGCAAGATTGGTATCAAAAGAAAGCCAATAAAGAGATTGGCATAAAAAAATGAGCAAGATTGATATTACAAATAGGAAGATTGGTATCAAATGCAAATTCATAAAAGAGATTGGTATCAGAAAGATAAGTAAGATTGGTATTAAAAAATAGCAAGATTGGTATCAAAAGAAAGTCAATAAATTGATTGATATAAAAAAAAATACCAAAATTAACATGTTATATATATATATATATATATATATATATATATGTAAAGATTGGTATCAAAAGAAAAGCCATAGTACAAACTTGAATTTGAGTAAAGATCTATTGATTGATATCATATTTCTATATTATGTAATAAAAAGGGCTTATGTCATCTAAGCAGATTATGTTTTAATTTTTATAATACCAATTTTACTCTTATATGGCAATTATGAGGTACATGATCATTTCTTGAGCCCTTAGGAATGAAAGAGATTCAGGTGAGAATATTGGCTGAATTTTTTAGTGCATGCTCATATTTTCTCTTTGGTTACTTTTCTTTTCTCCAGGTAACAAAAATATTAAAATTTACTTTATCAAATAGTTACTCTTAGTTTAATTAATAAAGCCTAATCTAATGGTTAAAAAACAAAGTACAAATAAAGTATATTCAAAACAAATAACCACAACAATGAGTTTTTACTTTAATGGAATTAGAGTTATATCTAATTAAATTTAGTGATAAATAAAAGAGATTTTATTGTTGATCTGGAAACCGATCATCTAGATTGAAATTGCTATATAGTTCAAGGCTCAAAATAGTTTTTATGGGAACAATAACTTTCGTTATACACAATAAATATATAATAAACACTTAAATTCTAAATTAATTATTGAATTCTAAATTGATTATTATTAGCTAAAAAGAAAAAAACAAGATTAATTAATATCAAAAGTAAGCCCTTAAATAAAAGTATCAAAAAAGAATAAGTTTGGTATAAAAAGTTAGCAAGATTGGTATTAAATAAAAAAAAAATCATAAAATTGTGTATATAAAAAAAATCAAGATTAATATTAAAAATAGAAAGATTGGTGTAAAAAAAAAAAAAAAAAAAACCTGCGCGGAATTTTAACACCATTAATCTTTCTAATTATGATATCAGATCTTTTTTTTTTCTTTAACTGACCTAAAATTTTACTATTTAGTACTATTTATCAGTAGTATTTTTTTGCCGTTTATTATTCATATATAATTAAATTAATAATTATTATCTTATTCATATAGAAACTAGATTGATAAAATTATTTCTAAATATTATTATTTTTTAAATATTAATTTTCCACCTTCTTTGATTTAAGACACATATAAATTCTCAATAATCATGTATCACTTGTTAAGTCACACAATGCTTTTTTCCATATTAATTTTCCACATTCATAGTCACTTGTCTTAAAATAAATATAATGGTAATATTCTTTCCTACATATATTTTATTTTTTTTTTCTACTTCAAAAATTTGTCAAATATTACGTATATTGAAATATTATGAAATTTGACAAAAAAAAATAAATTGTATTTTCACGAAAATTTCAAAAAATTTAAAGAAATTATTGTCTTTATTCCCGTTTATTATTATTTTTTTTGGGTACGCTTGGCATTTTGATAGTCGTTCAACAAATTACGGCTTTGAACCAAAACCTGCTGCCTTTAATTAGTTTAACTTAATTATTTATATATTTAATATTTGGTTTATGAATTAATTTGTATGTATATATATTGTATTATAATTTAATATTTTAGTAAATTTATTTATGTGCTAACTATATTAATATATTATGATTATATTAATTATTCTAACAATTATTAATAAAAGATTATAATTTAATTAAATTATATTGAAGTGTTAAAAAATTATAAAAATAATTAGAACATATAAATTTTATTAAAGTGGTGTTTTCAAAATTATATGACTTGACTTTACTTTCGATAAAAAAAAACTATTACTTTGATGTGTAAAAAATTTTTTTTCTTCGGTGACATTTTTAAGAACATTATTTTTACAAATAATTTTAGGTTGGTTTTACAATTTTTTTAATCAATGTTAGTAACAGCAGCAATTCCATAAAAAGCGTTTAAGTCTAAAAAGCAACCTACACCAACTGTTTTTTTTCTTTTTTTTTTTTTTTTTTTTTTGAAGTACATTAACTGGGTTACAAGTATTTTTTTTTTTGTCTTTATTATCATTTTAAATTTTTTGTAATCTGGGCATTAGTCCAACAAATTACGGCATTGAACTGCATATAAACTAGCGGCGTTGCAGAATTAACCATGAGAGAGAGGCCACGGCTGTGGCTGCTATGTATATGTCTACTTTTTAGTCATTTCTCACTTAAATCAAGTCTTAAACCACACTTTTTTCCACATTATATATTCTCTTTTTCTTATCTTGTGTTATCTTATCTAGGCAGCCACACCACCAAATGGAAACTTGCGCATACATTGATGCCGACTTACGAAAAGCGGCAGAAAATGGCGAACTTGATCCATTCAAAAATGTTCAACCACCTCTTGATAGGCTACTTTCCCCAAAGAAAAACACAATATTGCATATTTACCTTAGCACTCCAAGTAAGAGACATCCCCAGTTTATAGAGGGGATACTTGGACTTTGTCCGTCACTGTTATTGAAGGTCAATGTCCACGCTGATACTCCGTTCCACATTGCAGCAAGGTACGGGCATGTTGATGCAGCAGAAGTGCTAATCAAACAGGCAAAGGGTGATGAAATAGATTTAGAGAGCGGAGAAGGGCCAACAGAGAGTAAAATGGCAGCAGTAAGGAAGATGTTAAGGATGACAAATAAAAATAAAGAAACGGCCTTGCATGAGGCGGCACGAAACGAAAGAAGTCGGGACATTGTGAAAGCAATAATGCGTGATGAAGATCCAACAAAGTTTACATATTCTGCCAATAATAATGGGGAAACTCCGCTTTACCTAGCTGTTAAAAATAGAAATATGGAGATAGCTTTTGAACTATTAAATCATCCCGATTCACAATTACTGGCTTATGGTGGTCCCAATGGTAAAACGGCATTACATGAGGCAATAGTGCTGCACTTCGAAGATAACGACTTCACAGATGAAGGTAATACAGTAAGCAGATCATGAACTTTCTATATATAAATATTGATTGTTTTGTGTGTTAGTGTGGGAAGTGAATTGCGAATATCTTTATTTATAACTTTTTTTAAAAAAAAATCTTATAACCGTAAATGATAGTGGCTGGAAATGGCGTTAAACAACCATATAAGCACCTAAACCCAAGACTAAGAAGCCTACTTAATAGAAGAAAAAAAAATGTATTTATTTATTTATTTATTTTTGTGAAGATAGACTTGGAGAGTTTTAAATGTAGCTTATTACAATTAGATTATAAACACTTAGTATTTACATGCTTATATGCACTTAAAACTTTAAAATCTTAAGGTCTATTCGATAATATTAGCTATTATAGTAATTGTTAGTTATTGTCAACTATTTTATTAATTGTTAAATGTTAGTCATTAACTATTTATATAATTATTTAAAGTAGAAGTATTTGGTGAAATAGTTGTTGGATAAGTTATTAATGTAAAAATAGTGGTATAATATTTTTAACCCTAATTAAAATACTAAATATTAGAGAGAGTAATATTTTATGATCCATTCTCTCAACTTTTAAATACTAGTAAAAACACTTATGCCACCAAATAGTAATTGTGTTGTAGATGCTCACGAAGTTTTTGAATTACATGAATTATTAAAAAAGTTGAATTTTTAAAATTTTTGCAATTTTACTTTAAATTAAAATAATACCCATCAAACTTTTTACTTTTTATATTTGTCTAACTACACCCTACTGTTAACAAGTCTGTTAATTAGCTAACGTAAATACCATGCCAAACGTCTTTCACTCCTAATTAACTCAATTTAAACCCTAATTAATTAAGTCTAATTATAAGCTCAAATTCTTAATTTACACAAAAACAATTTGCGTTTCACATCAGTTGGCAGCATTATGGGCGAGGACTGATCTTTAGCTGCATATGTTGGCCTGATCAAGCTCTTCATCCGCTACACCTCTTCCTTTGGACTGATCTTCCTTTTATTTTATTTTTTTTTTTATTTCAATTAGTTAGACTTAATTTGGGGTTAATTGGATTAATTATGAGGTGAAGGACATTTGATGTGGTGTTTTCATTAGCTCTCAACAACTTTGTTGACAATAGGGTATAATTAAAAAAAGATAAAAGTACATAATTTAATAAATTTTTTAATTTACAATAAAATTGTGAAACTTTTAAAAGTTGATTTTTTTTTTTTTGATAATCTCCCCTAACTTATTTAATTGCCCTTTCGTTTTAAGTTATAAATTTTCTATTAGTGAAGTCGGGTGCGACACAATTAATAGTCACGGTAGCAACCAACATCTTCTTTGGTGGTTTTACTTCCCATGTCATTCTCTGCTTGCTGCTCTTTGTTTTGGTGCAGATGGCTTCCGGTTTTCTTTTGGTGGTAGCATTATAGCATTTTTATGTTTCTTCCGGTCCTCTTGTTACTCCTAGTTGGATGCCTTATTTTGGTTTTGCCTACCATTGTATATTTTTAGTTGGTAATCCTTCAAGAGCGTCTGCTTTCTGTGTCTGTGGAGAAGGCATCCCATCTTTCTAGTCTCCATCTAAAGGTGGGAAAGCTCCAGTCGGTGGTGGCATTGGTGCTTTTTGGTGGATCAAAACCATTTCCACTATGAAAATCCTGTCATTGTGTGTTTTTGTTTCAGGCGAAGAATCTATAATTCTGTTTATTTTGAATTTGGTAGCTGCTGCCATGTGTTGTGTGTTGAAGCAATCAATTCAAGGGTTCCAGTTCTGTTGATTGTTGGTGGTGGCTCTCTTCATGCGAGATCATGTGGCTTTTGTCACATGGATTTGCTATTAAGTTGATTGTTCCGGCTGTGTTTTCTATTTTGCTTTCTCTGTTATCTTAGCTTTGACTATTTTGTAGGTTTTTGTATCTTTTTGTCTTTAGTTTAGGTGGGCATATTGAAGAGAATCGGTTGGTCTGGAGGTTTTTTTTTTTCCCTCTCTTTTCAATTTTATTAATAAATTGTTCTTGTTTATAGAAGAAAAAAGGTAAGTTAATTATCTTTATATTAAAAGATAAGACCTAGTTTTAAGGAAAAATAGTAATTTTTTTGATAATATTATCATAAATATTTGATAATATAAAAATATGTGTAATAGTTTTTTCTATAATTACTTTGATTTTAATTTAATTTATTTGAATTTTGTATGATGAATAGATTTTAACAATTCATTGTTATTTAAAAATAACATTTACTTTACAAATTATAAATTTACTACACATTTGATTATGACTTTTAATATCAAGTAAAATTTTAAATTTTTATTAAAAAAATAAAGGAAAATCATTCACTGTCAATTTCTCAATTTTTTAAGAAAACCGTGCTAAATTAATTAAGATTTAATTATGAATTTGGTTTTATTGACTTTATTTCAGGGCAGAGGAAGTCGTTGTGGGAGAAATACAGATCCTGGGAGAAATACATATCCTTATACGGCAAAAAAAATGAGGAAGATGACAATCAATCGCACACGGGTTAGTTTCTCATTATTTTAAAAAAAATAATAATCAATTAGGGATTTTGTTATTAGTAATTATGAACTTGGTATTTAAATTTTCTTAATAATATTATCATAAGTATTTGAAAATATAAAAATATTAGTCATTTATTTACGAGTTGTGTGATAATAATTTAATTTTTTTACTTTTAATTTTTATTTAATTTAAATTAAGTGAATTTCAACTATTTATTTTCACTATATATTGACAAAAAATTTAGTTATTATATATATATATATATTGGATTTTGATTTAGTCGTATTGGTTTAAACAGAAATAATAGATCAAATTAAAATAAAGGTAAAAAAAAAAATTATGAACAAAGATTTTTCAAAAGATAGAATTGTAATATTTAATTTAAAAAATAATTAATAGAAAAATCTTTACAAAATACTATTAAAGATTTAGCATCTTTAGAATAAAAAATATAATTTACTAACATAAATTATTTTTAATAGTCACATGAAAATAAAGTTAAAAAATGTTACATGAATTTAATATTTTAAAAAGAGCTATTAATTTATCAAATTGTTAGTTCTTAATTATAGTAATAGGCCTGATAAAAATTAAATTCATAATTAAAAATAAATTAAAATAAAATTTCAACTCAATTAAGATAAAATTATTAAGTTAAGAATTATTTTATTTAGCATCTTTAAAATAAAAAATATAATTTAGTAACATATCTGATAAATTATTTTTAATAGTCACGTGAAAATAAAGTTGAAAATGTGACATGAATTTAATATTTTAAAAGGAGTTCTTAATATATCAAATTGTTAGTTCTTAATTATAGTAATAGGCTTAATAAAAATTAAATTTATAATTAAAATTAAATTTAAATAAATTTCAACTCAATTAAGATAAAATTATTAACTTAGGAATTGTTTAAAATTATTAACTTATTGATTATAAAGTAAATGAATACAAAATGAAAGGAAACAATAAGTTAAAAGGGAAAAAAAATTAAGATTGAAATAAGTCAAAATATGATGTTAATATAAATATTTCATCATTTATTGATGTACTTCAATCATTTATTGATTATGATGTGATTCATTCATTATAATTAATCACTATGAGAAAACACAAAGATTGATTTAGTGATGGATCAAAATTTTATCACAAAAATATTAATTAGTAATGGATTAGTGACAGATTTATCGTTGATACTTCATGAATCCATCGCTAATGCTTTAGCACGAGAGTATCAATGACAGACTAAAATTCGTCGTTAAAAGTTAATTTTTTGAATTAGATACGAATTATGATCGTCACTAAAAATCTCATCAATAGTAAGTTTCAACGATAGATTTTCAATGAATCTGTGATGGATTCATACTGATCTAGTGCTAACCTATATTTTTGCGACTGATTTGCGATGGATCTATAAATTCATCACCTATACCCTATTTTTCTGTAGTGAATGAATCATTGTACATATAATAAGTACGTTGTAGAATTTTTTGCTTCATAAGCTCAATTCATAAAATAATTATATCAAATAAAATAAGAAACATGTTATCACTACTTGCTTCAAATATCAGTCAAAATCACTCCTGAACCTTAAAGGGGGCAACTATATATTCTTCTTGGAGGGAATAGAAGAAAATGAAGAATGAGCAATATTGGTATCAAAAGAAATCTCATGAAAAGATTAATATCAAAATAGAGGCTTGTTGATATTAAAAAAAACAATGGAAGATTGGCGTTAAAAGAAAGCCCCTTGAGAGATTGATGATATCAAAAAATGAGTAAGATCGGCATTAAAAAAAAAAAAAAAAAAAGCCCATAGGGAGAATTTTAACGTTACTAATCCTTCTCAATTCTTGCATCAGAATCTACCTTTTTATTTTTTTTCTTTTTCCTTTTTTTTTTCTTTTTATCTTGAAATGACATATAATGCTAATATTTAGTAGCATTCTTAACAGTATTTTTTTTCTATGTTTGTGTTAGTATTACTCATAATTAATATCTTATTTATCGACACTAGAATGATAAAATTATTTCTAAATATTACATTTTCTCATATTAATTTTCCACATTCTTTGATTTGAGACACATATAAATTCTCATTAATCACAATAAAACTATAAAAAAAATAATAAAATCAATTATTGGTTTTTAATTTCTTTTAAAAATTGGGTGGAAATTTTTGACAGAAAAATTTTGCAACCGATTCGTAATTGGTTGCTATTGGCAACCGATTTGTATATTAGTTGCAAATCAAAAAAAAAAAAAAACAAAAAATGGGTGGGAATTCTTAAGGAAAAAAAATCAGTTGTAAAATTGGTTGTTAGTAGCAATTGATTTTAATCAGTTTTTAAAATCAGTTGCAAATAAAAAAAGTCTATTTCAAAAATTTTTGGAGGAAAAAAATTGATTACATAATTGGTTGCAAAAATCGATTGCTGTTAGCAACAGATTCGTAAATCAAAAAAAGAAAATAAAAAATTAGGTGGGAATTTTTGGGGGGCAAAATCAATTACAAAAATCGATTAATGTTAGCAACCGATTCGCAAATTGGTTGTAAATGAAAAAAAAAAATTAGATGTGAATTTTTAGGGAATAAATTTAACAACTGATTTATAATTGGTTATAGAAATAGGCTGCTATTAGCAACCGACAAGGAATTGGTTGTAAATAACAACTGATTTTGGCTAATTGCTAACTCTAGAGTCAATTAAAATAATTATTTAATTTAGCAACCGATTCCTTAAATCGGTTGCTATTAGTAACAGATTTTAGTAACCCATTTCTTAATAAGTTGCTAATAGCAATTGATTTTAAAATCAATTGCTAATTAAATATTTACAATTTTTCTAATATTGATTGTAACTAATTATAAATTGATTACTATTAGCAATAAATTTTAACAACCAATTATAAATCCGTTGCTAATAGCAACCGATCAATGAATTTTAACAACCAATTATAAATCCGTTGCTAATAGCAACCGATTTCAATCGGTTACTAATAGCAACTTATTTCAACCGATATATATAATACTATGATAACATTTACCTATAAATCATGAAAAATTATAATCAAATTATTTGAACCCCTATAATTTTAAATATTTCTTATGAAACCTAATACATATTTAATAGGCCAATTCTGTGCTTTAAAAGGTAGAAAAAAAATTATTAAATTATTTTTCATCAGCCAATAAAATTTAAACAGGACTTAATAAAACATGAAATCTACACAATAAAGCTATAAAAAAAAATCCAAATACCAGTTACTTATGAAAATAGGGAGATTAATATAAAAAAAGGAGTAAGTTTGGTATCAAAAAATAACAACATTGATATGAAAAAATAAGAAGATTGGTATAAAAAAAAAAAAGTCTGTAAAGAGACTGTTATCAAAATAGATGCCATGAGATAGGCATTAAAAAAGAGCAAGATAGGTATCAAAAAAAAGAGCAAGATAGGCATCAAGCAAATAAGCAAGATTGGTATAAAAAAAAAATTAGCAAGATTGGTATCAAAAGAAAGCCAATAAAGAAATTGGCATCAAAAAATGAGCAAGATTGATATTACAAATAGGAAGATTGGTATCAAATGAAACTTCATAAAAGAGATTGGTATCAAAAAGATAAGTAAGATTGGTATTAAAAAATAGCAAGATTGGTATCAAAAGAAAGCCAATAAATTGATTGATATAAAAAAAACCAAAATTAACATGTTATATATATATATATATATATATATATATGTAAAGATTGGTATCAAAAGAAAAGCCATAGTACAAACTTGAATTTGAGTAAAGATCTATTGATTGATATCATATTTCTATATTATATAATAACAAGGGCTTATGTCGTCTAAGCAGATTATGTTTTAATTTTTATAATACCAATTTTACTCTTATATGGCAATTGTGAGGTACATGATCATTTCTTGAGCCCTTAGGAATGAAAGAGATTCAGGTGAGAATATTGGCTGAATTTTTTAGTGCATGCTCATATTTTCTCTTTGGTTACTTTTCTTTTCTCCAGAGGTAACTAAAATATTAAAATTTACTTTATCAAATAATTACTCTTAGTTTAATTAATAAAGCCTAATCTAATGGTTAAAAAACAAAGTACAAATAAAGTATATTCAAAACAAATAACCACAACAATGAGTTTTTACTTTAATGGAATTAGAGTTATATCTAATTAAATTTAGTGATAAATAATTGAGATTTTATTGTTGATCTGGAAACCGATCATCTAGATTGAAATTGCTATATAGTTCAAGGCTCAAAATAGTTTTTATGGGAACAATAACTTTCGTTATACACAGTAAATATATAATTAACACTTAAATTCGAAATTTATTATTAAATTCTAAATTTATTATTATTAGCAACTAGTTGACAAATCAATTTACAATGGTTGGTATCATAAAAAAAACAAGATTAATTAGTATCAAAAGAAAGCCCTTAAAGAAAAGTATCAAAAAAGAATAAATTTGGTATAAAAAGTGAGCAAGATTGGCATTAAATAAAAAAAAAATCATAAAATTGTGGATATCAAAAAAAGATCAAGATTAATATTAAAAATAGAAAGATTGGTGTAAAAAAAAAAAAAAAAAAAAAAAAAAAAAAAAAAAAACCCACACGGAATTTTAACACCATTAATCTTTCTAATTATGATATCAGATTTTTTTTTTCTTTAACTGACCTAAAATTTTGCTATTTAGTACTATTTATCAGTAGTTTTTTTTTTTTGCCTTTTATTATTCATAAATAATTAAATTAATAATTATTATCTTATTCATATAGAAACTAGATTGATAGAATTATTTCTAAATATTATTTTTTTTTAAATATTAATTTTCCACCTTCTTTGATTTAAGACACATATAAATTCTCAATAATCATGTATCACTTGTTAAGTCACACAATGCTTTTTTCCGTATTGATTTTCCACATTCATAGTCACTTGTCTTAAAATAAATATAATGGTAATATTCTTTCATACATATATTTTTTTTTCTACTTCAAAAATTTGTCAAATATTACGTATATTGAAATATTATGAAATTTGACAAAAAAAAATTGTATTTTCACGAAAATTTCAAAAAATTTAAAGAAATTATTGTCTTTATTTCCGTTTATTATTATTATTTTTTTTTTTTGATACGCTTGGCATTTTGATAGTCGTTCAACAAATTACGGCTTTGAACCAAAACCTGCTGCCTTTAATTAGTTTAACTTAATTATTTATATATTTAATATTTGGTTTATGAATTAATTTTTATGCATATTTATTGTATCATAATTTAATATTTTAGTAAATTTATTTATGTGCTAACTATATTAATATATTATGATTATATTAATTATTCTAACAATTATTAATAATTTCAAAATTATATGACTTGACTTTACTTTCGATAAAAAAAACTATTACTTTGATGTGTAAAAAAAAAAAATTTCTTCGGTGACATTTTTAAGAACATTATTTTTACAAATAATTTTAATTTTAGGCTGGTTTTACAATATTTTTAATCAATGTTAGTAATAGTAGCAATTCCATAAAAAGCGTTTAAGTCTAAAAAGCAACCTACACCAACTGTTTTTTTTTTTTTTTCGAAGTACACTAACTGGGTTACAAGTTTTTTTTTTTTTTTTGTCTTTATTATCATTTTAAATTTTTTGTAATCTAGGCATTAGTCCAACAAATTACGGCATTGAAGTGCATATAAACTAGCGGCGTTGTAGAATTAACCATGAGAGAGAGGCCACGGCTGTGGCTGCCATGTATATATCTACTTTTTCGTCATTTCTCACTTAAATCAAGTCTTAAACCATACTTTTTTCCGCATTATATATTCTCTTTTTGTTATTTTGTGTTATCTTATCTAGGCAGCCACACCACCAAATGGAAACTTGCGCATACATTGATGCCTACTTACGAAAAGCGGCAGAAAATGGCGAATTTGATCCATTCAAAAATGTTCAACCACCTCTTGATAGGCTACTTTCCCCAAAGAAAAACACAATATTGCATATTTACCTTAGCACTACAAGTAAGAGACATCCCCAGTTTATAGAGGGGATACTTGGACTTTGTCCGTCACTGTTATTGAAGGTCAATGTCCACGCTGATACTCCGTTACACATTGCAGCAAGGTACGGGCATGTTGATGCAGCAGAAGTGCTAATCAAACAGGCAAAGGGTGATGAAATAGATTTAGAGAGCGGAGAAGGGCCAACAGATAGTAAAATGGCAGCAGTAAGGAAGATGTTAAGGATGACAAATAAAAATAAAGAAACGGCCTTGCATGAGGCGGCACGAAACGAAAGAAGTCGGGACATTGTGAAAGCAATAATGCGTAATGAAGATCCAACAAAGTTTACATATTCTGCCAATAATAATGGGGAAACTCCGCTTTACCTAGCTGTTAAAAATAGAAATATGGAGATAGCTTTTGAACTATTAAATCATCCCGATTCACAATTACTGGCTTATGGTGGTCCCAATGGTAAAACGGCATTACATGAGGCAATAGTGCTGCACTTCGAAGATAACGACTTCACAGATGAAGGTAGAACAGTAAGCAGATCATGAACTTTCTATATATGCATATTGATTGTTGTGTGTTAGTGTGGGAAGTGAATTGCGAATATCTTTATTTATAACTTTTTCTTTTTTAAAAATCTTATAACCGTAAATGATAGGGGCTGGAAATGGCGTTAAACAACCATATAAGCACCTAAACCCAAGACTAAGAAGCCTACTTAATAGAAGAAAAAAAATGTATTTATTTATTTATTTATTTTTGTGTAGATAGACTTGGAGAGTTTTAAATATAGCTTATTACAATTAGATTATAAACACTTAGTATTTACATGCTTTTATGCACTTAAAACTTTAAAATCCTAAGGTCTATTCGATAATATTAGTTATTATAGTAATTGTTAATTATTGTCAACTATTTTATAAGTTGTTAAATGTTAGTCGTTAACTATTTATATAATTATTTAAAGTAGAAGTATTTTGTGAAATAGCTGTTGGATAAGTTATTAATGTAAAAATAGTGGTATAATATTTTTAACCCTAATCAAAATACTAAACATTATAAAGAGTAATATTTTATGATCCATTCTCTCAACTTTTAAATACTAGTAAAAATACTTATGCCACCAAATAGTAATTGTGTTGTAGATGCTCACGAGTTTTTGAATTACATGAATTATTAAAAAAGTTGAATTTTTAAAATTTTTGCAATTTTACTTTAAATTAAAATAATACCCATCAAACTTTTTACTTTTTATATTTGTCTAACTACACCCTACTGTTAACAAGTCTGTTAATTAGCTAACGAAAACACCATGCCAAACGTCTTTCACTCCTAATTAACTCAATGTAAACCCTAATTAATTAAGTCTAATTATAAGCTCAAATTCTTAATTTACACAAAAACAATTTGCGTTTCACATCAGTTGGCAGCATTATGGGTGAGGACTGATCTTTAGCTGCATATGTTGGCCTGATCAAGCTCTTCATCCACTACACCTCTTCCTTTGGACTGATCTTCCTTTTATTTTATTTATTTTTTATTTCAATTAGTTAGACTTAATTTGGGGTTAATTGGATTAATTATGAGGTGAAGGTCATTTGATGTGGTGTTTTCATTAGCTCTCAACAACTTTGTTGACAATAGGGTATAATTAAAAAAAGATAAAAGTACATAATTTAATAAATTTTTTAATTTACAATAAAACTGTGAAACTTTTAAAAGTTGATTTTTTTTTTTTTTGATAATCTCCCCTAACTTATTTAATTGCCCTTTCGTTTTAAGTTATAAATTTTCTATTAGTGAAGTCGGGTGCGACACAATTAATAGTTACGGTAGCAACCAACATAAATGATTTAAATGCACTTTTTTTTTCCTGTGTTATTTAAAAAAAAAAAAAAAAACCTTCATCCAACTTAAAAAAGCATCGAAATATATTGCAGCAGAAATAAATTCAAAAGTAACAAGATTTCACTCTTAAAAATCAGACATAAAATCAACTACTTGTTACTAACGAATGCGCAACAGCATTCCCTGATCTCTTAACAAACACAACAGAGCAGCGCGGAAGCTCAGTTAACAAGACCTTGCAATCTTCCACAATAGAACCAAACTAGGACACACCTAGATGAGATGCCGACAAAGCAAGAACAAGGATTTGCGATTCAGATTCAAAATTAACTTGTCAATAGAATTTTTGATCCACCTTAATGCTTCTCTAAGGCTCATAACCTCAGCTACAACATCAAGCAACAATAAAAATCAAATATTAAGCATATGAAAGACACCAAAGGCACGAGAGAAAAATTATAATATCAATTTTTAATTATTTGTAATTAGGACTTAAGAGGGAGCATATATAATTCTTGACTCAAATAACCCTAAAGTAATTCTGCCCCAAAATCTAATCTAATTATTAGAATCAAAGGTGCCTAAACCTTTGTTTAGAAGGAGGTTTTTTAAAGTAATAAAAGATTTTGCAAGTTTAATAAACTTTGAACAGTTTTTAAAAATATGATTTCTAGATACTTTTGAAAACCTCAAAAAATCTTCATTTTTCGGCCTATCAAATTAATAAGTTAACAAGATCTTTTCTTTAAAACTTCCAAATACCTTTTTAAAAAAATTCATTTTCTCTCAAAAACTAAAAAATTATGAAAATTTAAAAATTATAAAAAAAAATTACTTCGAAAAATTTTATTTTATGAAACTTTATTTTGCCTTCTCTCAAACGGACAAAAGCGCATGGTCAATAAGAGGAGTTAGGATAACATTGATGTTGCACGTTTATTGATTATATTTGATTCTAAAGAGTTTGTGAGAAAGACTATCACGGTAGACTTAGGAGAAATTAGATTCCACATCGCCACCATTAAAGAAACAGTTTCAGACCCCTTTCAACTGTTTCGCCCAGTTCATAAGGAGGTTATTCCCTCTTGTCCTTCCTTAACTGAAGAATCAGGGGATGCGACATCTTCACCTAGAATCGCTGATTATTCTTTACAAAACAACTTTGTATATTCTCACACCGTTGATGCTTTGTAGAGCGCATGCAGAGATCTGGCCACTTTTTGGAAGTACTGTTTTCTCGAGACACTTCCTTCTCCTGTTAATCACTTGGACAGTGGGAACCAAGGTTCTTCCACTGGGGTTTCAAAGTCAGCAGCTTATCATGAGGGGTTCCCTTCTCCATATGCAGACCTTGGCGTGCATGTACATGGAAAAGAGAGAGGCAATAATTTTGAAGATCCGCTGGCAATTTTATCTGACACAAGGGAGCTGGCATGCACTGGTTTCATTCTGCCCCCAATTAATTTGGAGGAATTAGATAGAAGAGATAATCAACTAGTGCCTTATGCTCTAAGCTGTGATATGGAGATCCATCTAATGACCCTAACCATCTGGAAATCGTTGCTGTGAAAGCCCTTAAGCCAGCCAGGCAATCAGCTAGCTCTAACCCATCAAAATACCTTAAAGTCTCCAGGTTGCTGAAACAAAGGCATAGCTTCACAGGGGTGGTAAACGTAAAAAGAAGTTGAAACCCAAGAAGACTTTGGACAAGTTAAATGGGGTTGATGATTCCATTCCCTCTGGTGGAGGTGCCAATTGTTCGAGTACCCATTTTGCACAACCGACAGATAGTGATAGTGATCGGATTAACTCCCGCCTTTGATCTTCGATTGATGTTGGTGGCTCATTTTTTCCTCCTTTCAAAGCCGAAGAGGAAGCATGGCAAACGATTCGCTTGGGTAAAAGTCTTGGATTAAGTTTCTTAGATCCGAAGGAAAAGGTAGCACACTTCCTTACCGACCAAATCATTTCGGATAGGAAAATTTGGGAGGCCACATTTCGGTTATTGTTTCTTGGCCTCATGTTTTCTGCTTTTCTCTCCTTCTGCGTTACCTTTTGTTTTGTTATCGGTGTTCAGAGATTTCACCGCTGTAGTGTGGTATTTTGTATCATGGTTTGTTCTTCTTTCTTCAGGCTATGGGGTTTCTTTTTATTTCAAGGGTTTCGTTTGTCCTTTTCTATGTTGGTCTGTGACTCTGTGGTTGTAATTGGTTTGATTGTTTATAAGTGTTGGATGTTTTTAGCTCTTCTTGTTTGTTTGGGCGCATATAAAGTTCAGCTTCTGTTGTTGTTCCTAGGTTTGGTTCCTTTGTTGTTGCTTATTGAGGCTTGGCTTTTATGGTTTTTTATCTGTTGCTTGTTCCTTGTTCATCTGCGTGTCTAGGTTCCCTTTTTGTCAAGCTATTTGGGTCCTGTTCTATTCATTCTTAATTATAGTTTGCTATTGCGTCCTTTTTTATCTGTGAGTTTTTTCGTTAGCAATATTCCTTTTAGGTGGATGTATTTTAGATTTTCAACAGGGTTTCGTTTGGCTTTTATTCCCGGTGTTGAAGATTCTTCTTCGATTTGGTGTGTTGAGATCCTTGGCCTCCTGCATCTTGCTCGATGTTCCTGCATTTTTGTCCAGTTGTTAGTCTCTACTCCTACATCTTCTTTGGTGGTTTTAATTCCCATGTCATGCTCTGCTTGCTGCTCTTTGTTTTGGTGCAGATGGCTTCCGGTTTTCTTTTGGTGGTAGCATTATAGCATTTTTATGTTTCTTCGGGTCCCCTTGTAACTGCTGGTTGGATGCCTTGTTTTGGTTTTACCTACCATGATGTATTTTTAGCTGGTAATCCTTCAAAAGCGTCTGCTTTCTGTGTCTGTGGAGAACGCATCCCATCTTTCTAGTCTCCATCTAAAGGTGGGAAAGCTCCAGTCGGTGGTGGCATTGGAGCCTTTGGTGGATCAAAACCATTTCCACTATGAAAATCCTGTCATTGTGTGTTTTTGTTTCTGGCGAAGAATCTATAATTCTATTTATTTTGAATTTGGTAGCTGCTGCCATGTGTTGTGTGTTGAAGCAATCAATTCAAGGGTTCGAGTTCTGTTGATTGTTGATGGTGGCTCTCTTCATGCGAGATCATGTGGCTTTTGTCACATGGATTTGCTATTAAGTTGATTGTTACGGCTGTGTTTTCTATTTTGCTTTCTCTGTTATCTTAGCTTTGACTATTTTGTAGGTTTTTGCATCTTTTTGTCTTTAGTTTAGGTGGGCATATTGAAGAGAATCGATTGGTCTTGAGGTTTTTTTTTTCCCTCTCTTTTCAATTTTATTAATAAATTGTTCTTGTTTATAGAAGAAAAAAGGTAAGTTAATTATCTTTAATATTAAAAGATAAGACCTAGTTTTAAGGAAAATTAGTAATTTTTTTAATAATATTATCATAAATATTTGATAATATAAAAATATGTGTAATAGTTTTTTCTATAATTACTTTGATTTTAATTTAATTTATTTCAATTTTGTATGATGAATAGATTTTAACAATTCATTGTTATTTACTACACATTTGATTATGACTTTTAATATCAAGTAAAATTTTAAATTTTTATTAAAAAAATAAAGGGAAATCATTCACTGTCAATTTCTCAATTTTTTAAGAAAACCTTACTAAATTAATTAAGATTTAATTATGAATTTGGTTTTATTGACTTTATTTCAGGGCAGAGGAAGTCGTTGTGGGAGAAATACAGATCCTTATACGGCAATAAAAATGAGGAAGATGACAATCAATCATACACGGGTTAGTTTCTCATTATTTTAAAAAAAAAAATCAATTAGGGATTTTGTTATTAGTAATTATGAACTTGGTATTTAAATTTTCTTAATAATATAATCATAAGGATTTGAAAATATAAAAATATTAGTCATTTATTTACGAGTTGTGTGATAATAATTTAAATTTTTTACTTTTAATTTTTATTTAATTTAAATTAAGTGAATTTTAACTATTTATTTTCACTACATATTGACAAAAAATTTAGTTATTATATATATAGATATTGGATTTTGATTTAGTCGTATTGGTTTAAACAAATAATAGATCAAATTAAAATAAAGGTAAAAAAAAATTATGAACAAAGATTTTTCAAAAGATAGAATTGTAATATTTAGTTCAAAAAATAATTAATAGAAAAATCTTTTAACATACATATGATACGAAATAATGAAAAAGTATTAAGTACAAAATATTATTAAAAATTTAGCATCTTTAGAATAAAAAATATAATTTACTAACATAAATTATTTTTAATAGTCACATGAAAATAAAGTTAAAAATGTTACTTGAATTTAATATTTTAAAAGGAGTTCTTAATATATCAAATTGTTAGTTCTTAATTATAGTAATAGGCTTAATAAAAATTAAATTTATAATTAAAATTAAATTAAAAAAAAATTTCAACTCAATTAAGATAAAATTATTAAGTTAGGAATTGTTTAATATTAAGACTCCATTTGTTTTACGGAAAATATTTTTTTGAAAAATATTTTTTGCATTTTATAGTATTTGAGGTGCTCAAGAAAATGAGTCATCAGAAAATATTTTCTTAATTAAAAGAAAATTTAAATAATTTTTTTTTTAAAAAAAAAGAAAAATATATTATTGTTCATGATTTTATTGACATGTGAAAACACTTATACATACATGATATAAATACATATCACTAATTTTACTTTCCATGAAAAATATTTTTCATGTACAAGTTATTTTTCGCGAAACAAATAGAGCTTAATAAATAAATTCATACCCAAAAAAAGATAAATTATTTAAGTTAAAATTATATGTTAAGTATTATCTAATACTAATAAATAAATTTATAATTAAAAAAGGATAAATTAAAAAGAAATTTAAAAAAATTATCATTTTTTTATTATGTCAAAAATCAATTAGTGGTAGATATAAATGTCAAATTTTGAGTAATACATATATATATATATATACTCATCCTTTTAATATTATTAATTATTAATTATATCTTTATTTTTTTTTACATTAATGCCTATTATAAACACATATTTCCTTTTTTTTTAAAAAATTACTAAAATTTAGAAATTCACACGTGATATTTGTGTATTCAAGTGTTTTTTTTTTTAACAATATATATATTCAAGCATTAAGAATTATAGAGCATTCATATTTTTAATTTTAGCAAATTGTTTTTGTTGAACATTTTTTTTATATAATATTTATTTGATATTATATTAACATTTGTTTTATTTATATTTATATATATTAAAAAAATGCAATTTGAAAACTTTTGAAATATGTAGTAAATATAGTTTTTATTCATATTAATTATATGTCATATGTACTATCTAAAAAATAAAATATAAATTTATTTTAAAAAATGTATAATTCTCAATATATATATATATAAACTGAAATAATATTTATCTCATTTTATCTTATATTTAAATTTTAAATAATTATATATTTTAAGATAAAATTATTAAGTTAAGCATTATTTAATTTCAATAAATAAATTTATAATTATAAAAAAAATTAAAATGAAAATTTTTAAAACAGTTATTGTTTTTTAATTATATCATGTGTCAATTAATTGTCCATCCAAGTGTCAAGTGTTTGGGAACCATTTTTCAGTCTTTAACTTTTATAGAAATATTAGATTAGATGTGTAATGGAGTTTCCTATAATTATCATGATTTTAGGCCAATTTATATCTATTTTATATGATGATTAGATTTTAACTAATAGTCGTTATTACTAAAGTAAGATTTACTTTGTAAATTATAAATTTACTATAGAAACTCCCTCATTTGATTATTATTTTTTATATCAAGTATTTAATAATACTAAAATTAATGTTATTAACTTTAATATTTAATGTATGGTGAAAATTTTAAATTTTCAAAAAAATGAAGAGAAATCATTCATTGTCATTATTTTAAGAAAAACTTGATAATCAATTAAGATTTTGATATTAATAATTATGAATTTTTTCTTGTTGACTTTCTTCCAGAGCTTGTGATACCACGCATGCTATTGTATGAAATGGGAAGCTTGACCAAAGTAACAGATGAAAAGGGATGGACTCCACTTCACTATGCTGTGTACAGAAGAAAACGGTTAGCGGTCAGCATCCTATTACGCTTTGATATATCTAGTGCCTGTATTGCTGATAAATGTTGGAAGAGGACTGCTCTTCACATTGCAGCCTGTCGAGGCTTCCAAGACATAGTGAAAGAGATCATTTCTGAATGCCCAGATTGCTGCGAACTTACTGATATTAGAGGCTGGAATGTTATTCATTATGCAGTGATCAGCAAAAGTGATGAAGTACTGAAAGAAGTGCTCAAATATTCATCATTGATTTATCTTTTAAATGAGAAAGATGTTAAAGGAAATACGCCTGTCCATTTATATAAGGCTTGCCATCCTCGTTTGCCTCCTTTCATGCGACATGGAGATACTGATATGTTCAACCATTGGAGCACATTGCACAAGCAAATTCAAACGGAAGGAGACTTTTCATCAAAAAAGGTCAGCCAACTAACATCTTATCATAATATAGATATTACCTTTTGGTTCTTCTGGAAGCAAAATGTTTCACTATAATACAGAAAACTTCACAATATTAATCAATAAAAGGAATCAAACCTGAGCTTTATACTTTTTATACCCTTTAGAAAGTGTGAGAATACGACTAGACTGGAACGTTATTAGCAGATAGGGAATCAACTTATAAATCAATAAAAATATTCTTATCTTTTATATTATTATGAATTTTTATTCTATAAAAATGTAATTAAGCTATAAATTAAAAAAATTAAAAATATTACCAATGATAAAACAAGAGGTTAAAAATCCTATCCATTAGTGTTTTATACACACACACAAACACACACATATATATATATAAAATCCTATCCTACCATTTTAGACGTGCAATTAGTCTTTTTTATTCCTTTAAGCTGTGAACAGTGAGAATATATCTCGTAATTTTATTCATCTAATATTTTTTTTATTTTCATCAAATAATAATTTAATATTATTTTTATACATTTAAAATAATTAAATAAAGTACCCATAATATATATATGACATTTAAATGAAAAAAAATCATATTTATTTTTACGGGTAATAATAATAATTAATAATTAAAGTTAATTAATTAACTATTAATTTTTAAAAACTTTAATTAAAACGATGATTGATATAACTTTAAAACTTTTTTTATAATAATTAAAATAATTATTTTACTAATGAATTTAGGCTCAATAATGATAGAGTCATTTCTAATGTTGTAAAATTCAGGTCGAACTCCAACTAGAACTTAATGAATAAAAAATAAAATAATTATTGTGTTTATGATAGGTAAAAATTATAACAAAAAGATAAGTATGGATGTATAGTTAAATTTATATATTAACAAAAGAAATGTAATTATAAAAATAGAAAATCTAATCACATACAAAATTTTAATTAATAGATATAAAAATTTATAATATATTCTTATTTTTTATTAATACCTGTGGAAGTATATGACCATCACTATATATTTCAATTTATTTTAATCTCAAAATTGTGAAACAAGATTCAACTTCATTTTATTAATATGGCCCATAATTTTAAATTTATATATATATATATATATATGTGTGTGTGTGTGTGTGTGTGTGTGTGTGTGTGTGTGTTTGCCATTGATAATGAGTTTCAATTCAATAATTCCAATATCACAAAAGTATAACTTATTAATGAGTGAAGAAATCTTTTAATTAATTCAATTTTAGATAAACAATAACTAATTAGTATATTTTTAACATATCTTAGGAGTAAATAATATATAATCCAAAAAACTTTTTTTAAGTAAATGTTGAATTGAGCAATACAAAAATTGTACAAGCAATTTGAGAAATGGTACAAAATAAATTATGTCTTTTTTTTTTTAAATTATATCTTATTGTTTTTCTAATTACTGTTCAAAGTAACTAATATTTTAAAAATGCAGAACGAAATTTTAGCGTGGATGGAAGACCTTGGCACTGGACCATTGGGGAAAATTGAAATGCGAAACAAAGAAAGAGCAGAGACAAAAGAAAATATAATACTTAAATTTGAAAAGGTCAAAGACTCTCATTTGGTGGCTGCAGCAATTATAGCAACAGTAACGTTTGCGGCAATGCTCACCATGCCTGGAGGTTATATAAGTGATAAAAATGATTTAAAGAAAGGGACTCCTATCTTAAGTGGAAATTCAGCTTTTATAGCATTTATGATATCAGACACTATAGCTATGGTTTTATCTACTTCTTGTGTCTTTATCCACTTTATATTGGTGATGTTAGGATATCTGGAAAGATACTATTGGTTGATAAGATGTGCCTTCAGCTTCCTCTTCTATGCTATGGTAGCAATGGTGATTACATTTGTGACGGGCGCTTATGCAGTTTTAGCACCTTCCTTTGGATATGGCATTTGTGTCATTGGTTTGAGCTTCTTCTGCTTCATATTTTATTCGATCATAAGCGTAACATGGAGTTTATTTCTTTCGGGCAATGATGATGAAGAAGTTAATAGCTACAGATATCAAATAACAACTTTGTAAGTAGTTTTCTATACATTATAAAACTTTTAGTTTCATTAATATTTTCATTATTTTAACTATTTTTATGCATTATTGAAGCTCTTGGCTGACTGGCGGAATATTTTGGTTGGGTTTCTAGCACATTGCCCTTCATTTGGAGCTTCAACATATGTTTAGAAAGTTTAGAAAGCATCGGAAGGAGTAAGTCAACAGATTCATCAGGTAATATCAGATGCCAAGAAAAAGAGACATCCTTGCTATTACCTCATGAGATGTAAATGGTGTCTTCCTTCATATGGATGTGTTTAATTTAATTTTCACTTTTTAAATTTTTACTTTAAAAACATTTAGAAGGAATATATGTTAATTATTAGGGTAATGCCTTACGACACCAAGACACTTATACTCATTAGCTTAATGGCATAGGTGTGGCATGTAATATCTTTTTGTTTTAATTATTGCATATATTTACTAAGATTGGAATTTATATTTATTATATATAAATAAATGTATAATATACAACAATTGATTTTTTTAGCCTGCAGGCAGTGACAATAGATTTATATTTATTATTATTCTAATTATTATTAATTAGAATAATAATTAAAAAATAAAGTTTTCAATACAATTAAATTTATAGTTAAATTCAATTTGTTTTAAAAAAATAATTTATTTATAAAGATTATTTTGAGAAAAAATTATTTTATGTTACATGGTTGAAAAATACTTTTTAGCATGTGGTACACATTAATAATGTCATAATCTATTTTTAGATCAAACCAAGTATGTTCGGTAACACTCTCTAAGATAGAATTATCAAAATACTTATAACGCCTTACCATAGGTAATCCGTACATGTTACTGTTCCGACGACTCATGTCTGTTCGGACAGTAAAAAATGTCAGGAACTACACCTAAATTATAGTGAAGAGGCATAAATTGAAGAAATAAATGTTAAGAAAATATAGAAAAAATTTAGAGAAAAATAAATTAAAGTTTAGAAGATTTATAAATTGGTACAAAAATAATAAAAATGACCTGATATGCATTATGAAGGGCATTTCGGTCATTTCACTCCCAGAGGTAAATTTTGATCTAAATGTCAAAATAAAAATTTAGAGGATAAAATAATTAACATTAATTAAAATTTATGAAATATATTAGGAAAATGAGAAGAGAAAAGAAAAGAAAAGAAAAGAAAAGAAAAGAAAGGAAAAGAAAACAAAAGGGAAAGCTTAGGAAAATTCAAAAATTAAAAGTATAAAAATTAAAAAAATTATAAATAGGCACTAGAGGACAAACTCCCACCCACTTCCATCTTCTTCCTCCATTTCTTCTCTCTCTCTCTTTCACCCTTGGAGCCGCCACCCTTGGTCCCTCATTTCCTCCATTATTGTCAAGCTTCCAAGCTTGATTTCCCAAGCTTCCACACACCAAAACCCATAGCCCACTTTACAAAAAATACTCCCCATACCCTAAGGAAGCTATAGACACTCATTGGAAGCAAGAAAATTGAAGTTAGGGAAGCTCAAGTAAGGTTAGTGCACTAATCCGTCTTCTTCTCTTTATTAAACATGAAAAGCATGTTTAGCCAAGCATAAATATCATTAAAATAAAAAGAAAATCTTGAGGAAAAAACCCTTGAATTTTTGGCAGCCATGAAACTTGAAGTTTGTTACTTTTAAGTGATGAAAAATGGTTCCATTAGAATGTGTGATGAGTTGAAATGTTTGGTTGTTTGATTGTGTAGTGTTTGTGAAAATTTAAAACTTTGAAAACTAGGGTTTGTGTAAATGCTTGAGGAATTGGTGTAAATATTGAAATTGACCTATTGAGTTGAGATTGTTGCTTATAGAAGTGTATTGCATGCAAATTGAAGTAAGGAAGTTGAAGGAATTGAGATATTGGGAGTGTTCAATTTTCTGCAGGTTTAGACTCAATGAGTCCAGTGAGTTTATTGACTCATAACTGAAAATGTGTGACTTCAATTGGTATGAGGCCAATTGGAGGTGAAAATAGAATCAAAATAGCTCATTTTTCATGTAGACACCATGCTCAAATTTTGCCAAAATTATGACCAATTCTCTGCCCAAACTCGGATAACCAAACACTGAAACCCAGAAAATTACCAAATGAACAGTTGGTCATAACTCTCTCTATACTGGTCCAAATGACCTAAAATTTACATCAATGAAAAGTTTAGACATAGGGCTACAATTTTTATGAAGACCACTTGATCCAATTTGTGAAGTGGCAAACTCCACTTCTCTATGGGATGGCAAACCCGACAACTGGCCTTGTGCCTGACAGACGTATACTGGATAGACATATGGCTGTCCAACCAGTATACACCCATGCATCCAGCTTTTATAATTTATTATAGGTTTCTTGGGTACTGATAAAAATTAATTAAAACTTAAAATACAATAAGTAATCATAAAAGATCCCGATAATGTTAATTGCTTCCAAAGAGCAATAAAAATGTAAAAGACCCAGAAATTATGATTTGCAGATATTATTTCAATTGTTAAATTATTATTATTATAAATTATGCACCACTAAGCGTTATGCTTAGCGCATTGATTTTCCATCGCGTGGTCGGAGATCGGTCCCATCACCGCAGCGCAGCGATAGCGACACCGGTAGTGCACAGATAGAGCTCTGACTAGATCTGCCACTGTTCAGAGTCACCTCACCGGTCTTTTGTATTTTGGTCGGGCAAATGTATAGACTAGTATTTTGATTCATTATGTCTAGTCATGATGTATTTTATTTTGGACTTGTAATTAAACTTTGAGATTGAAATAAAAAATTGTAATTTATTATCTATGAATTTCTATATGAATGCAATAGATGATACTTTATTTTTAGATCTTATAAATAATTGTAAATGATATGATACAAGAGAATATGATATAGGAATGTGTAAAATGAATATGGGCATGTTAACAGGCGATTAGTGGAACCCGCCAGATGCTAATAAAACATGGGAGGCTCTGTCCGGGTCTCCACAGAAATAAGATATATAAAAAAAAAAATTTCTACACATAGAATGCATATTTTAAATGATATCAAAAGTTTACAATAGATATGATAAAACAAGATAGGGTGTTCCGACACCGAATGTAGCACTTCTTGCTCGGCTATACAATAGACGGGTAAGGGGCGTCACAATACTACCTCTCTTATTTACACTATTCGGTGGTATAGTATTTATATTAGTGTTTAAAGGTTGAGAGAGTAGTTTATGAAAATTTATTCCTTCTGACTTTTAAAAATTAAAAGAGCATTTTCACTAGAAATAAAATAATACAACTATTTTTACATTTAATAATTAATTTAACACCCATTTTTATATTTAATTAGATAAATATATAGGAATTATTAAATTTTTTTTTAAATAATTGCAGTTCTCTCTATTTGTTCCTTTATATATATATATATATATATATATATATATATATATATATATATATATATATATTTCTTGTCACGCCCAATGCATATTTAATAGAGTCTATAAATTTTAAATACCAAATTAAAATATGTTTACAGTACGATATAAATATTTTTAATATATTTATTGTTACTAATTTATGACGCTGCATATTAAGGATATATTAATAAAAAAAATATATTTTTTGTTATATTTTAGAGATTATATATAATTATTTAAATATAAAATTTAGATGAAAGCATTATTTTATTAATAAAATAAAACTTCATCGATTTAATTTTTTAAATTGAAAATAAAGTTAGTAGTATTTTAGTTATTTTAATTATTATTAACAATAATTGACCAAATTTGGACGAAATGACCAATTTGTTATAAATTGAAAATAAATTAATTAAATTATAAGTTTTGATAAATTTTATAAAATAACATATAATTTATTTTAAAATTTTCAATAGGTCAATTCTGTGCCTTTAAAAGGTAGAAAAAATAATTAAAATATTTTTCATCAGCTAGAAAAATTTAAACAGGATTTAATAAAGCATGAAATCTACACAATAAAACTAATCCAAATACCAATTACTTATGACAATAGAGAGATTGGAGCGTGTGTGTATATATATATATATATATATATATATATATAATATGATTGGTGTAAAAAAAATAGCAAGATTGGCATCAAAAGAAAGCCCATAACAATATTGATTAAAAAAAAAAGCAAGAATGATATTAAAAAAAAAAATTAGGAAGATTGGTATTCAAGAAAAGCTCATAGAGAGATTGGTATCACAAAATAAGCAACATTGACACTAAAAAATAAGAAAATTGGTATTAAAAAAGTCCATAAAGAGATTCTTATCAAAATAAATGCGATGAGATTGGTATAAAAAAAATAGCAAGATTGGTATCAAAAGAAAGTCATTAAAAAGAGTGGCATCAAAAAATGAGCAAGATTGATACTACAAATAGGAAGATTGGTATCAAAAGAAAGTCCATAGAGAGATTGGTATCAAAAAAGTAAGTAAGATTGGTATAAAAAAATACAAGATTGGTATCAAAAGAAAGCCAATAAAATGATTGATGTCAAAAAATGGACAAAATTAACATTAAAAAAAAAATGAAGATTGGTATAAAAAAAAAAAGCCATAGAACAAACTTGAATTTGAGTTAAGATTTATTGATTAAGATCATAATTTTCTATATTATATAATAAAAAGGGCTTATGTCGTTTGAGCAGATTTTATTTTAACTTTTATAATACCAATTTTACCTTTATAATTAGTCGTAGGGGTGATCGGTTTTAATTCAGTTTGGGATTTGCTTAGGAACTAGAACCAAACTAGAATTTTAAAATTTCGGTATGGTTCCGGTTCGATTCTTCATTGTTTCGATTTTAGTTCGGTGCAGTTCTCGGTTCTTCGGTTCTGATTCGGTTCGGTACGATTCCAATTCGGTTCTCAGTTCTTAAAATAATTTTATGTAATTATTTCCTTAAAATGTCATATTTGAATTAGTATTTAAGTTTTGAATTGAGTTATTAATACGTAATATATATCATATAATATATCTTTTAACTATAACTAAATTATATAATATTTAATTATAAGGTGCACATATAACTTAGGATTAAATATATTATATAATATATAAGTATACATATAATATGCATTTTAATTATTTATTAATCATATAATATTTAACTATAAGATACAAATATATTTAAGAATTAATATATATATATATATATATATATGATTTTATCGAGGTTGAGTTTAACAATTTTGTCATACTTCAAAATGAAAAAAAAAAAAAATTATTTAACTAAAAAGAAATCCAATCCAGAGAGTAAAGGATAAGAGGAGCAAAAATTACACATGAACCCATAAGTAAGTTTCCATCCAAACCTTAGAATAATATGTGCATTAGCAGTGACGTTAAGTCTCCAGCCGCTTCGAGAACTTATTTAGGATATATATTGATGTACTTTAATCATTTATTGATTATGATGTGATTTATTATAATTAATCACTATAACAAAATATAGATATGAATTTAATAATGAATCAAAATTTTATCATAAAAAATATTGATTAGCGACGGATCAGTAATAAATACGTCGCTGATATTTTACTAATACTTGATACTTTAGTTATTAGAGTATCAGCGATGCACTAAATTTGTCGTTGAAATTTTTTTAAACCAGCGATGATTTACGATCGTCGCTGAAAATCTCTTTACTAATAAGTTTTAGCGACGGATTTACACTGGATCAATGACAGATTTGTCACTGATCTGTCGCTAACCTATATTTTTGAGAGATCTATAAATCCGTCGCTGATACTTTTTTTTTTTATGAATAAATCATTGTACATATAATAAATACATTATAAAATTTTTTGCTTTATAAGTTCAATTCATAAAATAATTACATAAAATAAAATATGAAACAGGTTATCGTCACTTGCTTCAAATATCAGTCAAAAACCACTCCTGAACCTTAAAAGGTGGCAACTATTCTTTTTGGAGAGAAATAAAAGAAAATGAAGAATGAGCAAGATTGGTATAAAAAAAGAACAAGACTGGTATTAAAAAATTGGTATTAAAAGAAAGTCCCTAAAAAGATTGATGTGAAAAAATGAGTAAGATTAGTGTAAAAAAATAACAAGTTTGGCATCGAAAGAAAGCCAATAGAGAGAATTTTTAACATCACTAATCTTTCTCAATTCCTTATATAAGAATCTCTCTTTTTCTTTTTTTTTTTCTTTTTTTTTTCTTTAAATGACCTAAAATGTTACTATTTAGTACTATTCATAAGAGTATTTTTGTCTTTTCCTATTTATTTATTAGTTATATTGATAATTAATATCTTATTTATAGACACTAAAATGATAAATTAAATTATTTCTAAATATTATTTTTTCTCATATTAATTTTCCACATTCTTTGATTTAAGACACATAAATTCTCATTAATCACGTGTCTCACTTATTAAGTCATATAATCCACTTAATTTAATCACTTGTCTTAAAATAAATATAACCATAATATTCTTTCTACATATATTTTTATTTTTTTTATACTGTAAAAATTTGTCAAACATACGCATCTCGAAATATTATAAAATATGCATAAAAAATTAAAAATTTTAAATTATATTTTCTTTTTTTTTTTCAAAAAAGGAATTAAGATATTTTTGTCTTCATCCTCATTTTATTATTATCTTTTACACTTGGCATTTTGATAGTAGTCCAACAAGGCATTGAACCAAAATCAGCTATGGTCATAGTAGAATTACTGAATTGCCATGAGAGAAAGGCCTTGGCTGTGACCGGTGTCTATATATTCTCACTTGTTTCCACAATTCCCCATTATACATTCTCACTTTCTTGTGTCATCTTATCTAAGCTGCAATGACCACCCACCGCTACATTAATGCCGACTTACAGGAGGCGGCCAAAAAGGGCAAACTTGATCCATTCAAGGCTTATCAGGGGAATCTTGGTTGCCTACTGACCCCAAATGAAAACACAATATTACATATCTACCTTACCTCTTCAAAAAAAAGAACCACCAATTTTATAAAAGAGGTAGTTGGCATTTGTCCGTCACTGTTACTGCAGGTCAATAACCACGGTGATACTCCGCTGCACATTGCAGCCAGGTGCGGGCATACTGATGCAGCAAAAGAGCTAATCGAACGGGCAAAGGCGTCAGTGCATCATGAAATAGATATAGAAAGGGGAGAAGGTCCAAAAAAGAGGGAAATGGAAGAAATGAAAGCTGTAAAGGAGATGTTAAGGATGAGAAATAAAAATGAAGAAACGGCATTGCATGAGGCTGCACGAAATGAAAAAGGTCTGGATGTTGTGAAAGAAATATTAAATTATGAAGTTCATGATCATGATGGATTTAAATATTCTGCCAATGATTGTGAGGAAACTCCAATTTACCTGGCGGCTGAAAATGGATGTTATGAGATACTTGATAAACTGGTATGTCATCAACAACTACTATCACCGACTTATGGCGGCCCCAATGGTAAAACGGCATTACATGCAGCAGTAGTGCAAAGCTCTTCCATAAGTTTAGGTCAATCAGTAAAATGTGAGTTTCGAATATCTTTCTATTTAACTTTTTTATAGAGATAATACGTGCGAAACATCGATCATTTTATCAATATTATTATTGGCAAGTCCTTTTTTTTTTTCTTTTTTCTATAACTGTAAATAATAGTAGCTGAAAATGGCGTTAGACAACTATAAACACCAAAACCCAAGATGAGCTTAATAATAAAAAAATAATAATAAATATCATGTATATACACACATATTTAATTTTAATGCTTTAGAGGAGTATTGAAAATTTTGTTTTATTCAAAAAAAGTATTATATTTTAAATTTCTGATCTTTTGCATTATTTAAATAAATTTGCATGATAGTTGTATCATTAAATTCAATATTTATTGAAGTAAAAAATTTTAATTTTTGTATAAAATAAAGAGAAATAATTAATTGTAAATTTCTCATTATTTAAAAAAGCTTGAATAATAAATTAAGGATCTTGATATTATAAATTATGAATTGGTCTTGTTGACTTTCTTCCAGTGGTGATGATAAACAAGCTAATGGACAGAGGCAAAAGATTACTCGGAGTAACAGATGAAAGACTATGGACCTCATTCCAATATGCTGCGCATAAAGGTAAAACTCAAGTGGTCCAAAAGCTATTAGATAATGATAAATATAGTGCTTACAATGCCAATAACGATTGGAAGAGGATTGCTCTTCAATCTTCCCATTGTAGCCTGTCGAGGATTCCAATACGGATATAAGTTTCAATATCATGTATCTAATAATGTTAAAACTAATATTAAATTCAATACTTCTTGCATTGGAAATTTTAAATTTTTCTGAAAGTAAATGAGAAATCAGAACAATTGATTTATCAAAAACTCAGTTGATCAGATTAAACCTGGCTAAGTTGACTGGTTTACTAGTTACTTGGCCAATTAATTTTGATTCAGCATAGGTTTATGAAAAGTAGGTTTTGTGGGCAAACCGAATCAGACCAAGGTCCGATTCCCAATTAAATTGGTTCAACTGTTTAGTCCGGTTCGATTTTTAAAATCAGAGTCATACATAAAAATACATCAAGTTCTATTTAAATTCATGATATTTTTTATATAGATTAGGTATATAAATCAAACTATACACTCAATTGTAGGAAAGAATTTTTCATTAATAATTATGAATTTGGTCCTGTTGACTTTTCTTCCAGAGATGATAGACTCACTATTGGATACATGGAGTAACTTGGCCAAAGAAACAGATGAAAAAGGATGGACTCCACTTCACTATGCTGTGTATAAAGGTTATACTCCAGTGGTTCGAATGCTATTAGATAGGGATAAGGATAAATCTAGTGCTTACATTGCCGATAATGATTGGAAGAGGACTGCTCTTCACATTGCAGCGTGTCGAGGCTTCCAAGACATAGTGAAAGAGATCATTTCTAAATGCCCAGGTTGCAGCGAACTTACTGACAAAAGAGGCTGGAATGTTCTTCACTATGCAGTGATCAGCAAAAGTGATAAAGTAATAAAAGAAGTGCTCAAACATTCATCATTGCTTTGCCTTTTAAATAAGAAAGATGTTGAAGGAAATACGCCTGTCCATCTATATAAAGCTTATCATCCCAGTTTGCCTGCCTTCATAGAAAAACGAGATGTATTCTTGTTTTGGAGAAAACTGCACTATCAAATCACAGGATACTCATCCTCAAAGAAGGTCAGTCAACTAACATATATCTTGTCACACTATAAATATTACTTTTTATTCTTATTGAGCAAAATATGGGATAAGTTGACTATTTTTTCTTTTTTTTTAATAACTAATACTATAATGCTAACATTAATAAATGCGAGAAATTTAACCCGAGACTTTGTACTCTCTATGTCCTTTAAATTATATAATAAAATTAGACTTGAGACATATTAACAAATATTGACTCTTGGGATCAATATTAGTTTATTATAGTAACAATGATATAAAAGTAAGAACTATAGAAACGAACTTTAAGTGAATAAAAATATCTTTAATTTTTTTTTTGTGTTATTTATAATATTAAAAATTAATTTTATAAAAATATAATTAATTGACCTATCATTTAAAAAAAACACAAAAAAAAGGATTAACAACTGTCCAAGTTGATTGTTAATAAATTAGAATCGGTTGCTATCGATTTAACAACCGATTCAATTGGTTGCATTGAAGTTGGTTGCTAAATCGACTGGCAATCAATTTTAATTACTTGTAAAAATTAGTTATAATTTTTTTTTAATATTGCAAAAATTAAAATAAGAGAAAAAAAAATCATATCCTAACTTTTTTATAAGTAATCGTAAACGTACTAAGTAATTAGTATATCTAGTGGCCATAGGTGCGTTCAAATTTTTTAAATTTCCTTTGATCATGCCTTGTATTTAAAGAGTATATTAAATAATAATTAGCCTTTTCTAGTCTTTTAAATATTCATTTAATATCTTTTTAATTTTTATTAATTATTAAATTAATATTTATTATACTAATGAGTTTTAAGTTAATAATACTAGAGTCATCTCTAAGACTATAAGATTTCAAATTTAAATCTCAGTTAGAGCTTAATGAATAAAAAAATTAAAAAAATTATTATATTTATATATAATAGATATGACTCTTATTATTATCACTATTATTCAAAAAATCTTATGAGCAAATAATAATTAATCCAAAAAAGATTCTTTTAAATGTATTAAAAGAAATGATATCGTTTTTTTTTTAATTATTTTTCAAAGTAACTAATATTCTGAAAGTGTTGCAGAATGAAATTTTAAAATTGATGACAGAACTTGGCGCTGGACCATTAGGGGAAATTTCAAATACAGAAGGAGAAATGAGAAAGGAAAAAATGATACATAAATTTGAAAAGGTCAAAGACTCTCATTTGGTAGCTGCAGCACTTATAGCAACAGTAACTTTTGCCGCAGCATTTACCATACCCGGTGGTTATATAAGTGATGAAAACGATTTGAAGAAGGGAACTCCTATCTTAAGCAAAAGTTGGACTTTCAAAGCATTTATAGTTTCAGATACCATAGCTATGGTTTTATCTACTTGTTCTGTCTTTACCCACCTTATGCTGATGATCTTAGGATTTGGGGAAGCATACTATTGGTTAATAAGATGTGCCTTCGGTTTTCTATTCTATGCTATGGTAGCAATGGTGATTACATTTGTGGCAGGCATTTATGCAGTTTTAGCACCATCCTTAGGGTTTGGTATATGTATTATCGGATTTAGCTTCTTCCTCTTCCTACTTTATTCGATTGCAAGTGTATCATGGGGTTTGTATTCCTCGGATGACGACATCTACGACCAACTGGAAACTTTGTAAGTAGTTTTCTTAATTTTATATATATATATATATATATATATATATATATGATTTTAATTTTGTTAATTTTTTTTCATGATTTTTACTATTTTATTCACTATTGAAGCTCGTGGTTGACTGGCGGAATCCTTCCTTTGTTGGGAATCTTCAAGTCTCTGTTCGGAATTTTCTCTTCTTTGTTGGCAGACTTGTTAAGTTGGCTTTTTGCGCCGCTTTTGGCGGTGATCCTTTTGATTTGGGCGTTTAAACTCATCCTTCAAAAATTGATGAGCGAAATTAGAAGAAGTTAGTCAATCGATTCATCAGGTGTCATTAGATCCCAACAGCAAAACAGACGTATGATTGCTAATACAGCGTGGAATGAAAATGTCATTTAAATTTATTTTCATTTTTTTTTCTTTGAAAACATTTAGAAGGAAAAAAAAAATGTTACTATTACAATTTCTTATCCTAAAGGCAGAATACTCATTAGCCTAATGGCATATCTGTACGTGGCATGTATAAAATTTACTATAAAAAATAATTTTATTATAAAATATGCATGCAAACAATTCTAGAAGGAAAATTCATTAGAATAATAATTAAAATCAAGTTTTCAATTTAGAGTTAAGTTCTATATTTGTTTTACGAAAAAATAAATTTTTTTTATAAAAAATATTTTCAAAAAAATTATTTTATGTTATATGATTGAAAAATAATTTTTTTTTAGTGTTTGGTGCACATTAATAATTTCATGAAAAATCATTCATTTCTGCCAAGAATATCTTTAAAAATTAAATATATTTTCTATTATTTAATTACAGTGTTAAAAAATATTGAAAAATATCTTTTAGTGTTTGATATGCATAGAGAATATTACAGCCTATTTATAATGTTAGACTGATGGTAGGCAAGGGTAAGCTAAGTGATATTGCCATGGATTTTCAGATTCCTAGCTCGTAATCAATTCTTGTATCCTGGGTGAGCTGAAATAAATAAAGAAAATGAAGTCATTGAACTCCATTATTAACTTGAGCAAGTGACTATCAATACTCACTTTCATTATTTGTTTCAGGTCACCCAGGATATAAGCATTGGTTACCAACTAAAGATATAAAAATCCACGGCAACATCACTAAGGCTACCAAACTATGTATTAATTAATCACAATACAATATTCATGCCTTGAAACATTGTTAATGTCATGATAAGTATATTATAATTTACAAACAAAATACTCTCAGCTAATAACATAAGCACATTTAGGGGTTAGAAATTACATTCATATAAACGATAGAACAAGCTATTTATTATTACGAACACAAGCTGAAATTATTTCAGCCTATATTATGCAAAATTCTTTAAGCATATTATTCAATAGCTACTTCAAAATGCAGGGGAAAAAAAGTGAACAAGGGTTTTTGCTATTTTTTAGGAAAAAAAGTGAAAATATATGCAAATAAATTTATAATAATATTAATTAACCTAATTATTATAAATAATTGAAATAAATACGCAAAAGGATAAATTAGTTAGGCAGACATAGAGAAATTTATAAATTTCTATGCGCTAAAGTGTGTGTGTCTACTTAATTTGCCACAGCCAGACATTAGAGCGAAACCATCACTATCACGAACGATAAAGCCTGCACCAAGATTACCATTCTCATCCCGTGCAGTATCACAATCGACCTTAACAGTGCCGCTAGGAGGTGGCTGCCAACGAGTTTGTGCTCTCGCTACTGTCAGCTTCCCCAACTTCAGTTCAAACAATTTTATTGAATGTACACTACTAATTCATTATTTTATCATATTTAAACTTTGTTTTTTTCGGTTGTATTACTTCATCCGAAAGGTATTGGATCAAATAGAACACTAGTATAAAACAAATCTGAAGCAAAGAGTGATACACTCTCAATCTAACATGTAAAAAGTTCGATATACACTATAAAAAAAAATAAATAAAAAAAAAATAAAATCAGTTTTACAACGAATTATTGCAACTAACTGAAATCGGTTGTTATAAGCAATTAATTTTGTAACTGATTTGTGATTTTATTTTTTTTAATAAAATGATTAATTTTAAAAAATTTAACAACCGATTCAAGAATTGATTACTTAATTTATTGCTAATCTTTATTTTAAGAACCTTAAATTATTATTTTTTATTTGTAACCGATTTGTGAATCGGTTGTTAATAGCAACCGATTGTTGAAATCAATTAAAATAGGTTGCTAAATTAAAATAGGTTGCTAATAGCAACTAACCAATTTTACAACCTTTTTTTTTCCTAAAAATTTTTCGCCCTTATTTATTTATTTATTTATTTTTTATTTGCAACTAATTTGTAAAATAGTTGCTATTTAGTAAACGATTTTTGCAACCGATTGTAGTAATCGATTTTGCAATCAATTGCAAATTGGTTGTAAAATTCACCCCTCCCCCACCCCAAAAAAAAATTCATCCAATTTTTAAAAGAAATTAGCAACCGACAATCGGTTGTTAATTCGCTTATATAAACTACTACTCATTTTCCTTCTCCACTACTCATTTTTTTTCCCACGACTCATTTTTTCTCTTTTTCTTCCTTTTCTCTCATTTTCTTCATCTTCTTTTTTATTCTCATCTTTTTTTATTATCATCTTTTTTCTAACATATTTTCTTCATCATTTTTTCTTTCTCATCTAATTTTTTCATCATTTTTTTCTCATTTATTTTCTTCTTCACTTTTTCTTTCTCATATATTTTCTTCTTCATCATTTATTTCTTTCTCATCTATTTTCTTTTTCATCATCTTTTTTTTTTCTCATCTATTTTCTTCATCATCATTTTTTTTCTCATCTTTTTTCTTTTTTATCTTCTTTTTCTTTTTCATTTTTTTATTTAATTTATTTTTCTTTTGCATAAAATAAAAAATTTTGTACAAATATATTTTTTGTTAGTAAATTATTTTTAGTATTAATTTTTAGTAATTTTTTTGTTATATTATATATATATGATAATTTTTTTAGTAATTTGTCTTATAAATATATTTTTATATTTAATTTTTTGTTAATATTTGTATAATAGTTATTATTAGCAATTTTTTATAATATTTTTATATTAATTTTAGTGCTAATTTTCATTAATAATTTATTATTTTAGTAAATTTTAAAAATTTTATTTATTTGAAAATTTAATTTTTTTATAATTTTTTTAAATTAGCGACCGACTTTTCGATTACTAAATTAGTTACAAATAGCAGCCGATTTGCAAAATAGTTGCAAAATTACAAAATTAAATATACTAAATTTTTTGTAACTGATTATGTTTTGGTTGCTATTAGCAACTGATTTTGGTGAATAAATTAGTTGCTACTAGTTTTTTACCAAAAGTTTTATTTTTTAAGTTTAATTAATTTAGCAACCGATTTGGTCGTTGGTTGCTATTTGCAGCCGATTTAATTATCGGTTGCTATTTACAACTAGGCTCATTGTAATTGACTGAATCAGTTGTTAAATTTAATAACCCATTTTAAGGGATTAGCAGCTGATTTAATTGTTAGTTGCTATTTGTAACTAGGCTCATTGCAACCGATTTTAAGGGATTAACAACCAATTTGGTTGGTTGCTAATCCTATTCTTTTTTTTTTTTTAGTGATAATCTTCTAATTCAATCAACACCATATGGTACAGATAAGTACCAATGATACGAATCAAAGGCAAAGATAAGAAACTTAGCAGCAATCAAACGAACAAATTAGAATGTTAATATTCATTGTGAAGAGTGTTATTAATTGGAACTGGATCGGATCACTGGATTGAACCGATTTAATAAAAAATCAAACTAGTGACTGATTCAGTTCAAACTGAAACCCTCATTTTATATAAATCAAAATCAACCTGTGCAACTGACTAGGCAACCAGTGAACTGGTTGAGGGTGCCAAATGAGATCAAATGGATGTAACTAAAGATGAGGGTGCCAAATGACTTTGTGCAAAGTTCAGAGACCAAAAGATGGCCCATAATTTTAAATTTATAGAATTAAAATGTATCTTTTGTATATATTTGGCATTGATTATGGGTTTGAACTTAATAATTCCAATATCACTAAAGCATAACTCATTAAAAAGGCAAGCCAGGGTAAGGTTGGGTGTATGGGATAGTCTAACCAGGTCTTAGATGATCTTGTTCCATGCTGAGTTTTTCTGACTTATTATTATTAATAAAATTATTACTTATAGGAAAAGAAAGTGAAGAAATCTTTAAATTAATTCAATTTTAGATATACAAGAACTAATTAGTATATTTTTAACATATATTAGGAGTAAATTGTCGCGACCCAAATCATAGGCCAGACCGGCACTAAGACTTGGATCAGCATAAGGCGCCCAAAGCCCGTAATAAGTCTAACTATTTATTAGCCTAACCTTGAAGCCCATATATAATCCCACTTTCAAGAAATCAACCGGACAGAGTCCGGCCATAAACTGAACCTTCCAATGGAGATTTTTTTTCTCACCCGACCTGTGATCACAATATACATATATATAGGGAGCTCAGCTCTCCCTCACAATCATCAACAAGTCAATATAAGATCAAATGGGAGTTTAACTCCCTCATCCAACATGATCATCCATCCACTAATTCCACATACATAGATTAATAAGTTTACAATTCCAAAATAATTAATCTTATAATCCCAAGCTGAGTAAAATGGTTCTCCGCAGGTAGAGGTCTAGAATTCAAATTTAACAATACAAAATACGAAAATAACAGTTAGTAGACCTGCGAGGTAGGAAGTAGGTTAAACACAAGGATAAGCTCTCCTGTATCCTAGAAAAATGGGTGAACAGAACTGAGCGTTCGACTCATAGGGTAAAATATTGATTTTACATATAAGTTCTATAACTACCTAAATCTTATGCATTCCTAAGAATGAATGCAACACCTTCACACAATTCAAACAGGTCAAGTCATAATCATACGAAAAGCAATCTAGAGCACTCACACACCCGTGTGTCACATCTATACTCACACACACACACACACACACATACACACACACACACACACATATATATATATATATATGGGAGCTGATCCCCTATACAACTCTCTTAGTTCCAACCTCTGCCAATGAGATAAACTCAAAACTGGACTTTCTCTTAATATCCAAATACGAGGGCCAGTAAGATCAAGTCAAAACTATGCCTACCCCAACTTATCCATAAAAAGGATCCGGTCCCAGCGAGTCAAGCTTCAACCGCGTCTACCCGTCCTACCCATATCTATATACACAACACATACACACCCACTCACACACACAACTCCAGACCGCCATAAAATAACAATCACAACAATATCACCAAGAAAAAATGTAATATAAAGCGTGCCTAATATTTACTACATACACATATGTATAAGTGATGCATGAACATGCTTTGAATATAATAATATTGAAATTATAACTAAAATCAATATCTACTCACAGAGTGAATGACCCGACTGCAGCTAGTCCGACTAGATAGAAGAAGATTGGCCGGCACCGTTCACCTATACATATACATTGACCTCTATCAATTAAGTGACATAATTAACCAATTAATTTAATCTATAAAAGCAAGAATAAATCCTAAGATATTGTCAAAATTTCGACAGAGTTTTCCTTGTAACTAGACCTAACCCCCTGCATGAAAATTCAATAAAATGCAACACACAGGGTCTCAAGCCCATAATAGCAACAACATCATAAGGCCCCTCTTGGACCTGCCAAACCAGACAATACTCAAGTGATTATACAAAATAATTATTTAAAAATTTAGGATTTACATAAATAATAACTAATCCAAAAAATTTGCCTTTAAGTAAATAATAAATTGAGCAATACAAAATTGGTATAAGTAATTTGAGAAATGGTACAAAAGAAATTATACCTTTTTGTTTTAGCCAAACAATAGAAATTTTATCTTTTTTTCAATCATTTTTCAAAGTAATTAATATTTTAAAAATGCAGAATGAAATTTTAATGTGGATGGAAGACCTTGACACTGGACCACTGGGGAAAATTGAAATGCGAAACAAAGAAGCAAGGACAAAAGAAATAATGATACTTAAATTTGAAAGGGTCAAAGACTCTCATTTGGTGGCTGCAGCACTTATAGCAACAGTAGCATTTGAAGCAATGTTCACCTTACTTGGAGGTTATAGAAGTGATAAAAACGATTTAAAGAAAGGGACTCCTATTTTAAGTGGAAATTTAGCTTTTATAGCATTTATGATATCAGACACTATAGCTATGGTTTTATCTACTTCTTGTGTCTTTATCCACTTTATATTGGTGATGTTAGGATATCTGAAAAAATGCTACTGGTTAAAAAGATGCGCCTATAGCTTCCTCTTCTACGCCATGGTGGCAATGTTGATTACATTTGCGACAGGAGCTTATGCAGTTCTAACACCTTCCTTTGGATATTGGATTTGTGCCATCGGATTGAGCTTCTTCTACTTCATATTTTATTCGATCATGAGCTTAACATGGAGTTTATTTTTTTGGAGGATGATGATGAAGAAGAAGTTAATCACTATAGACATCAAATAAAAACTTTGTAGGTAGTTTTCTATATATTATAAAACTTTTAATTCCGTTAATATTTTCATTAATTATTTTAACATTTTATTCACTCTTGAAGCTCCTGGCTGACTGGTGGAAGTTTTTGGTTGGGTTTCTTGTTCATTGCCCTCCGTTTGGAGCTTCGACGTATGTCTAAAAAGTTTAGAAAGTGGTGGACAGAGTAAGTCAACCGACTCATTAGGCGTTATTAGATGCCAAGAAAAAGAGTCACATGCTTGCTATTACCTCATGGGATGTAAATGCTGTCTCCCTTCATATGGATGTGTTTAATTTAATTTTGACCTTTTACATAGTTACTTTGAAAACATTTAGAAGGAATAAATGTCAATTATTAGGATAATTTCTTATGACACTAAAGACACATATACCCATTATTAGCTTAATGGCATATGTGTGGCATGCAATATCTTTTTATTTTAATTCATGTATATATTTACTAGGATTGGAATTTATATTTACTATAAATAAATAATTGTATAATAGACAACAATATATTTTTTGAGCCTGCAGATAGTAACTGTAACGCTTTCACCATAGGTAGTCCGTATATTTTACTATTCCGACGACTAATGTCTGTTCGGACAGTCAAAATGTTTGGATCTAAACCTAAACTATAGTGAGGAGGCATAAATTGAAAAAAAAAATGTAAAGAAAATATAGGAAAAAAATTTAGAGAATTTATTAATTAGTATAAAATAATAAAAATGACCCGATATGCATTATGAAGGGCATTTTGGTCATTTCACCCCCAGAGGTAAATTTTGACCTCAATGTCAAATTAAAATTTAGAAAATAAAATAATTAACATAAATTAAAATTTATGAAATAAATTAGGAAAATGAGAAGAGAAAAGAAAAGAAAGGAAAAGAAAAGAAAAGAAAAGAAAATGGCTTAGGGAAATTAAAAAAAAAATACTGTACACAAAAAATAGAATATATAAATACCACAAGATGACAAACTCCCACCAACCCCTTTCTTCGTCCACTCCCTCTTCTCTCTCTTTCCCCTTGGAGCTGGCACCTTTGCTCCACAATTCGTCCATTATTGTCAAGCTTCCAAGCTTGGTTTCCCAAGCTTTCACACACCAAAACCCATAGCACCCTTTACAAAAAATACTCTCCACACCCTAAGGAAGCTATAGACACCCATTGGAAGCAAGAAAATTGAAGTTAGGGAAGCTCAAGTAAGGTTAGTGCACTAATCCCTCTTCTTCTCTTTATTAAACATGAAAAGCATGTTTAGCCAAGCATAATCATGAAAACAAAAAGAAAATCTTGAGGAAAGAACCCTTGAATTTTTAACAGCCATGGAACTAGAAGTTCGTTGCTTTTAAGTGATGAAAAATGGTTCCATGAGAATGTCTGATGAGTTGAAATGTTTGGGAGTTTGATTGTGTAGTGTTTGTGTAAATTTGAAACTTTGAAAACTAGGGTTTGTGTAAAATGCTTGAAATTGACCTACAGAGTTGAGATTGTGCTTATAGAAGTGTATTGCATGCAAATTGAAGTAAGAAAGTTGGAGGAATTGAGATTTGGGAGTGTTTGATTTTCTGCAAGTTGGGACTTGAGGAGTCCAGTCCCTTTATTGAACCATAACTGAAAATGTATGACTCCAATTGGTATGAGGCCAATTGGAGGTGAAATTAGACTCAAAATAGCCCATTTTTCATGTTGACACCATGCCCAAATTTTATCAAAATCATGACCAATTCTCTACCCAAACCCGGATGACCAAACACTGAAACCCAGAAAATGACCAAATGAATAATACGTGTTCATTTGGTCATAACTCTCTCTATACCGGTCCAAATGACCTAAAATTTACATCAATGGAATGCTTAGACATAGGGCTACACTTTTTATGAAGACCACTTGACCTAGAATTGTACTTGGGAGTCCCTAAGATATAGAGGAACAAATCTTATGAAGGAACCTAAGTCTAAAAATGACCATAAAATGATCAAATGACTGGTCAAAATTTATTGACCAGGAATTGCCAATTCTGGACAGCTTAGAGGCAAATGGACCAGTTATGGTATTTTGAACATAACTTGAGTTCTATAACCCCAAATTGAGTGATTTAAAAACTGAAATTCAAGTTTAAACAAAGAGGAGCAATTGTTATGAAGGAAATGTGAACAAATAGACATCCTAACCTAGCCAAATTTCTAGATAAAGATAATACATCAAAATGAACCTAAAGAAAGGTTCATGGGAAAAATGCTATGCATGGTAATTAAAATACTCATAAGGCTAATTAAATATTAAAAATGATATGAATATGTAAATTGGGACTAATGTCTTGTTAATATGAAATTAATGGTACCACTGAACAGTACTAGAAAATAGTAACAGTAAATAGTGCTAAAATAATTAAAAATGTTTAATTGCCCATAGTATACCTAGACTTATTTATTTAGTTTGGATGAATTGGTATACCAATTAGGAACTACAGATAGCAAGATCGCCTGAGAAAATCATGAACTGACAATATATGTCTGGTATGATTGTTCTACAGGCTATACGCCTACTTACTGGCCATTGTGCCTACTTTATTTTTGGCTTTACAAGCCTGACAACGGGTCTATTGCCCGACAGCTGGGCTCGTGCATGACAGACGTATACTGGACAGACATATGGTTGTCTAACCAGTATACACCCGTGCATCCAGCTTTTATAATTTGTTATAGGTTTCTTGGGCACTGATAAAAATTAATTAAGACTTAAAATACAATAAGTAATCATAAAAGATCCTGATAATGTTAATTGTTTTCAAAGAGCAATAAAAATGTAAAAGACCCAGAAATTATGATTTGCAGATATTAATTCAATTGTTTAATTATTGTTATTATAAATTATGTACCACTAAGCGGTATGCTTAGCATGTTAGTTTTCCATCACGTAGGTACTAAAGATCAGTAGCCGCCACAACAGTGTTCGGACAGAGTTTCGACCAGATCTGCCACCGACCAGAGTCACCTCACAGTCTTTTGTATTTTGGTAGGGCCCATGTATAGACTAGTATTTTAGTTCATTATGTCTAGTCATAATGTATTTCATTTTGGACTTGTAATTAAACTTGAGATTAAAATGAAAACTTGTAATTTATTATCTATGAATTTTCATATGAATACAATAGATGATACTTCATTTTGAGATCTCATAAATAGTTGTGAATGATATGATAAAAGAGAATATGATATGGACATGTTAATAAGTGATTAGTGGAAACCCGCTAGATGCTAATAAAACAGGGGAGGCTCTGTCTGGGTCTCCACAGAAATAAGATATAAAAAAAAATATTTCTACACGTAGAATACATGTTTTAAATGACATCAGAAGTTTACAATAGATATGATAAAACAAGATAGGGTGCTCCGGCACCGAATGTGGCACTTCTTGCTCAGCTATACAGTAGACGGATAAGGGGAATCACAGTAACATTGCTCGCATGAATCAGTCTCACTGAGAAGCAATTAATGGTGGAAACCCTGGTCCTATTCCTTTTGATGTTGAAATGGAAGCATGGCAAACATTATCAGTGGGTAGCCAACTTGGTTTAGTCTTCTCACAACCTGCTGATGTTGTGCTTAATTTCTTGGTCAAGCAAATCAATTCTGATATGTTAGCTTTCGAGGCTTCAAGGTCCTGAGGTTTTCTTGCTTCTAGGTTGTTTGGGAAGAACCTTCAGTCTCATTAAGGAAGGAAGCTTCTCTCTCTTTTGTTTTGGATTTGGACTTTTTTATTGTGGCCTATTCTTTTGATTCAGCCAGTTCCTTTTAATCGCGTTATTTGTCTTGTTTGAGAATGCTATTATTCATTATTGCTTTCTTGGAGTTTTCTTGAAGTTTTGAGCTAGAGGGATTCTGTGCTTTGGTCTTCCTCTCCTTTCTTGTTTTCTCTTTGTTGCCTTGAAGCTGCACGTGTGTTGGGCATTTGGTTCTATGAGGATTTGTTCTTCGCTTCTCTATTTCTTTCAAATTTCTGTGGGAGCTAGCTATTGTTTTTGGTTTGGGTATTGTAGCTACTGCATGTTTTTTTTTTTTTTGCAGAGTTTGTTGCAGATTCTGTTGCTCCTGGTTAGATTAGATGTTTTGCTCCTTAGATGCAGCATATTTTTGCTCTATTGTTTTAACCTGACCCTTTGTATTTGCCCCCCTATTTTGCTGTGTTTTTTGGTTTTTTTTTTTTCCTACTTTTTTGGTCTTTGTTTTGCTCTCTGTCTAGGTGCTACACAATTAGTTTCTCAAATTGAACAAGTGGAAAGAGGTGAAGTCAAACAAACATCATTTAAAGAGGGCGATGCACCTAAGGTACAACTTAAACAACTTTCTTCTTAACTCAGGCATGCATTTCTTGGTCCTAATGAAATATATCAAGTTATTGTTAATGCAAATTTGCGTGATTTAGAGGTTAAAAAATTGTTGAGGATTTTGAGACAACATAGGAAAGTATTAGGATATACAATTGATGACATCAAATGAATTAGCCTTAATTTTTACATGCATAGGATTGTTCTAAAAGACAACTGCAAACCATCCATTGAACATCAAAGGAGGTTAAATCTAAACATAAAGAATGTGGTTAAAAAAGAAATCCTAAAGTTACTTAATGTGGGTATTATATACCCCATTTCTGATAGCACATAGGTTAGTTCTGTGCATGTTGTCCCAAAGAAAGGTGGAACTCCAGTGGTTAAAAATGAGAACAAGGAATTGATTCCCACTAGAACAGTCTCTAGTTAGAGAATGTGCATAAACTATAGAAAATTAAATAATGCCACAAGAAAATATCATTTTCCACTCCATTTTATAGACCAAATGTTAGAGAGACTTGTTAGAAATTCATATTTTTGTTACTTGGATTGTAACACCCTCACTGTAACCATTCCGTACATCCTACTGTTCCGGTGACCATTGTCAGTCCGGATAGCTAGAACGTCTAGAAAAAATATTTAAACTAAAGTGAGGAACCATAATTAACTCAAATATTAACAAGAAAAATATAGGAAAAATTTTAGAAATAAAATACAACTAAGTAAATGAGTCGGTGCCCTAGCGATGGGTAACCCCGTGGGAAATTGCGGTCTTCGCAGCTAGAAGCCCTAAACCCGAGAGAAAATTCATAAAATAATTTTTGGGACTCCAGAGAAGAGTCATTGAGGTTTCTATGGCATTAGAATGCCAACAAAATGCTTAGAAAAATTTTTCAATCGGTACAGACAATTTTAGTCTGTTAAGCCAAATAGAGGGCATTTTGGTCATTTCGCCTTCAAAGGTGATTTTTGGCCGACTTGTCCAGTTAATTAAATAATTATTATGACATAAAATGTGAATAAATAATGCTAAAAATTAAATTGAAAATGAGTAGAGAAGAAAGGAAAAGAAAATGAAAGAAAATGCCAATTATGATATCACATGATGTCACTAAAGCACTCCCACCCAATCACATTGTGACACATGTCTTTAAACCACTTAAAATGAGTAAAATGGGCAGAAAAATTGAAGAAACAATCTGCTTCTTCATCACAAACGAACCAGCTCCCTCTCTTCTACCTTTTAATCGCGTTATTTGTCTTGTTTGAGAATGCTATTATTCATTATTGCTTTCTTGGAGTTTTCTTGAAGTTTTGAGCTAGAGGGATTCTGTGCTTTGGTCTTCCTCTCCTTTCTTATTTTCTCTTTGTTGCCTTGAAGCTGCACGTGTGTTGGGCATTTGGTTCTATGAGGATTTGTTCTTTGCTTCTCTATTTCTTTCAAATTTCTGTGGGAGCTAGCTATTGTTTTTGGTTTGGGTATTGTAGCTCGCATGTTTTTTTTGCAGAGTTTGTTGCAGATTCTGTTGCTCCTAGTTAGATTAGATGTTTTGCTCCTTAGATGCAGCATATTTTTGCTCTATTGTTTTGACCTGACCCTTTGTATTTGCCCCCCTATTTTGCTGTGTTTTTTGGTATTTTTTTTCCTACTTTTTTGGTCTTTGTTTTGCTCTCTGTCTAGGTGCTACACAATTAGTTTCTCAAATTGAACAAGTGGAAAGAGGTGAAGTCAAACAAACATCATTTAAAGAGGGCGATGCACCTAAGGTACAACTTAAACAACTTTCTTCTTAACTCAGGCATGCATTTCTTGGTCCTAATGAAATATATCAAGTTATTGTTAATGCAAATTTGCGTGATTTAGAGGTTAAAAAATTGTTGAGGATTTTGAGACAACATAGGAAAGTATTAGGATATACAATTGATGACATCAAATGAATTAGCCTTAATTTTTACATGCATAGGATTGTTCTAAAAGACAACTGCAAACCATCCATTGAACATCAAAGGAGGTTAAATCTAAACATAAAGAATGTGGTTAAAAAAGAAATCCTAAAGTTACTTAATGTGGGTATTATATACCCCATTTCTGATAGCACATAGGTTAGTTCTGTGCATGTTGTCCCAAAGAAAGGTGGAACTCCAGTGGTTAAAAATGAGAACAAGGAATTGATTCCCACTAGAACAGTCTCTAGTTAGAGAATGTGCATAAACTATAGAAAATTAAATAATGCCACAAGAAAATATCATTTTCCACTCCATTTTATAGACCAAATGTTAGAGAGACTTGTTAGAAATTCATATTTTTGTTACTTGGATTGTAACACCCTCACTGTAACCATTCCGTACATCCTCATCGTAGGTGACCATTGTCAGTCCGGATAGCTAGAACGTCTAGAAAAAATATTTAAACTAAAGTGAGGAACCATAATTAACTCAAATATTAACAAGAAAAATATAGGAAAAATTTTAGAAATAAAATACAACTAAGTAAATGAGTCGGTGCCCTAGCGATGGGTAACCCCGTGGGAAATTGCGGTCTTCGCAGCTAGAAGCCCTAAACCCGGGAGAAAATTCATAAAATAATTTTTGGGACTCCAGAGAAGAGTCATTGAGGTTTTTATGGCATTAGAATGCCAACAAACTGCTTAGAAAAATTTTTCAATCAGCATGCATAATTTTAGTCTGTTAAGCCAAATGGAGGGCATTTTGGTCATTTCGCCTTCAAAGGTGATTTTTTGCCGACTTGTCCAGTTAATTAAATAATTATTATGACATAAAATGTGAATAAATAATGCTAAAAATTAAATTGAAAATGAGTAGAGAAGAAAGGAAAAGAAAATGAAAGAAAATGCCAATTATAATATCACATGATGTCACTAAAGCACTCCCACCCAATCACATTGTGACACATGTCTTTAAACCACTTAAAATGAGTAAAATGGGCAGAAAAATTGAAGAAACAATCTGCTTCTTCATCACAAACGAACCAGCTCCCTCTCTTCTACCTTTTAATCGCGTTATTTATCTTGTTTGAGAATGCTATTATTCATTATTGCTTTCTTGGAGTTTTCTTGAAGTTTTGAGCTAGAGGGATTCTGTGCTTTGGTCTTCCTCTCCTTTCTTGTTTTCTCTTTGTTGCCTTGAAGCTGCACGTGTGTTGGGCATTTGGTTCTATGAGGATTTGTTCTTTGCTTCTCTATTTCTTTCAAATTTCTGTGGGAGCTAGCTATTGTTTTTGGTTTGGGTATTGTAGCTACTGCATGTTTTTTTTTTTTTGCAGAGTTTGTTGCAGATTCTGTTGCTCCTGGTTAGATTAGATGTTTTGCTCCTTAGATGCAGCATATTTTTGCTCTATTGTTTTGACCTGACCCTTTGTATTTGCCCCCCTATTTTGCTGTGTTTTTTGGTTTTTTTTTTTTTCCTACTTTTTTGGTCTTTGTTTTGCTCTCTGTCTAGGTGCTACAGAATTAGTTTCTCAAATTGAACAAGTGGAAAGAGGTGAAGTCAAACAAACATCATTTAAAGAGGGCGATGCACCTAAGGTACAACTTAAACAACTTTCTTCTTAACTCAGGCATGCATTTCTTGGTCCTAATGAAATATATCAAGTTATTGTTAATGCAAATTTGCGTGATTTAGAGGTTAAAAAATTGTTGAGGATTTTGAGACAACATAGGAAAGTATTAGGATATACAATTGATGACATCAAATGAATTAGCCTTAATTTTTACATGCATAGGATTGTTCTAAAAGACAACTGCAAACCATCCATTGAACATCAAAGGAGGTTAAATCTAAACATAAAGAATGTGGTTAAAAAAGAAATCCTAAAGTTACTTAATGTGGGTATTATATACCCCATTTCTGATAGCACATAGGTTAGTTCTGTGCATGTTGTCCCAAAGAAAGGTGGAACTCCAGTGGTTAAAAATGAGAACAAGGAATTGATTCCCACTAGAACAGTCTCTAGTTAGAGAATGTGCATAAACTATAGAAAATTAAATAATGCCACAAGAAAATATCATTTTCCACTCCATTTTATAGACCAAATGTTAGAGAGACTTGTTAGAAATTCATATTTTTGTTACTTGGATTGTAACACCCTCATCAGAACCATTCCGCACATCCTCTATTATGTGACCATTGTCAGTCCGGATAGCTAGAACGTCTAGAAAAAATATTTAAACTAAAGTGAGGAACCATAATTAACTCAAATATTAACAAGAAAAATATAGGAAAAATTTTAGAAATAAAATACAACTAAGTAAATGAGTCTGCCCTAGCGATGGGTAACCCCGTGGGAAATTGCGGTCTTCGCAGCTAGAAGCCCTAAACCCGGGAGAAAATTCATAAAATAATTTTTGGGACTCCAGAGAAGAGTCATTGAGGTTTTTATGGCGTTAGAATGCCAACAAAATGCTTAGAAAAATTTTTCAATCGGTACAGACAATTTTAGTCTGTTAAGCCAAATGGAGGGCATTTTGGTCATTTCGCCTTCAAAGGTGATTTTTTGCCGACTTGTCCAGTTAATTAAATAATTATTATGACATAAAATGTGAATAAATAATGCTAAAAATTAAATTGAAAATGAGTAGAGAAGAAAGGAAAAGAAAATGAAAGAAAATGCCAATTATGATATCACATGATGTCACTAAAGCACTCCCACCCAATCACATTGTGACACATGTCTTTAAACCACTTAAAATGAGTAAAATGGGCAGAAAAATTGAAGAAACAATCTGCTTCTTCATCACAAACGAACCAGCTCCCTCTCTTCTACCTTTTAATCGCGTTATTTATCTTGTTTGAGAATGCTATTATTCATTATTGCTTTCTTGGAGTTTTCTTGAAGTTTTGAGCTAGAGGGATTCTGTGCTTTGGTCTTCCTCTCCTTTCTTGTTTTCTCTTTGTTGCCTTGAAGCTGCACGTGTGTTGGGCATTTGGTTCTATGAGGATTTGTTCTTTGCTTCTCTATTTCTTTCAAATTTCTGTGGGAGCTAGCTATTGTTTTTGGGTTGGGTATGGTAGCTCTGATGTTTTTTTTTTTTTGCAGAGTTTGTTGCATTCTCCCGTTCTGTTAGATTAGATGCTTTGCTCCTTAGATGCAGCATATTTTTGCTCTATTGTTTTGACCTGACCCTTTGTATTTGCCCCCCTATTTTGCTGTGTTTTTTGGTTTTTTTTTTTTTCCTACTTTTTTGGTCTTTGTTTTGCTCTCTGTCTAGGTGCTACAGAATTAGTTTCTCAAATTGAACAAGTGGAAAGAGGTGAAGTCAAACAAACATCATTTAAAGAGGGCGATGCACCTAAGGTACAACTTAAACAACTTTCTTCTTAACTCAGGCATGCATTTCTTGGTCCTAATGAAATATATCAAGTTATTGTTAATGCAAATTTGCGTGATTTAGAGGTTAAAAAATTGTTGAGGATTTTGAGACAACATAGGAAAGTATTAGGATATACAATTGATGACATCAAAGGAATTAGCCTTGATTTTTACATGCATAGGATTGTTTTAAAAGACAACTGCAAACCATCCATTGAACATCAAAGGAGGTTAAATCCAAGCATCAAGAAGGTGGTTAAAAAAGAAATCCTAAAGTTACTTAATGTGGGTATTATATACCCCATTTCTGATAGCACATGGGTTAGTTCTGTGCATGTTATCGCTAAGAAAGGTGGAACTCCAGTGGTTAAAAATGAGAACAAGGAATTGATTCCCACTAGAACAGTCTCTAGTTAGAGAATGTGCATAAACTATAGAAAATTAAATAATGCCACAAGAAAATATCATTTTCCACTCCATTTTATAGACCAAATGTTAGAGAGACTTGTTAGAAATTCATATTTTTGTTACTTGGATTGTAACACCCTCATCAGAACCATTCCGCACATCCCATCAAGCTTGGTGACCATTGTCATCCGGATAGCTAGAACGCCTAGAAAAATATTTAAACTAAAGTGAGGAACCATAATTAACTCAAATATTAACAAGAAAAATATAGGAAAAATTTTAGAAATAAAATACAACTAAGTAAATGAGTCGGTGTTCTAGCGATGGGTAACCCTGGGAAATTGCGGTCTTCGCAATAGAAGCCCTAAACCCGGAGAAAATTCATAAAATAATTTTGGGACTCCAGAGAAGAGTCATTGAGGTTTTTATGGCATTAGAATGCCAACAAAATGCTTAGAAAAATTTTTCAATCAGATGCATAATTTTAGTCTGTTAAGCCAAATGGAGGGCATTTTGGTCATTTCGCCTTCAAAGGTGATTTTTTGCCGACTTGTCCAGTTAATTAAATAATTATTTTGACATAAAATGTGAATAAATAATGCTAAAAATTAAATTAAAAATGAGTAGAGAAGAAAGGAAAAGAAAATGAAAGAAAATGCCAATTATGATATCACATGATGTCACTAAAGCACTCCCACCCAATCACATTGTGACACATGTCTTTAAACCACTTAAAATGAGTAAAATGGGCAGAAAAATTGAAGAAACAATCTGCTTCTTCATCACAAACGAACCAGCTCCCTCTCTTCTACCATTGAAGCTTCACCCAAGCTTCCAAACCTCTACTAAAACCACCTCAAAACCTCATCTTCCCTTCATAAAAATTTGTCTCTTCCACTAGAGCTAGACTTGGGCAGCCATTAGAAGAGGAGAAAGTGGAAGAAAGTGAGGTGTAAATAAGCTTAGAAAATCACCGAAGGGGTTAGTGCCATATTCTTTGCTTTTACATCTTTCTAAACATGAATTTAAGCTAAGTTAAGTTGAGAATTTGATAAAAATTGAATTAATGAGGCATGATTATGTTCCATGAAATTTTGGCAGCCTTGACATGAGTTAGGGTTAGGAGAATTCTTTGATTTAAAGTGACATATTAGCTGCCCCTAGTATAAATTATATGATTAGTATAGCAAATTAGGGGTAAGATGCATGAATTGGAGGCTTGGTCAATTAGGGTTAGGGTTTTGAAATTTAATTTTAGTGGTGGATGAAAATAGACATAAACTAAAGTTGTAATGGTCAATTAGTGACCATTTGGCTATGTTTGATTAGGAAATGAAGTTATTTGTGCCATGGGAATTTAAGTTAGGTATGCTGCCCTTGAGTGCCCTGCAGGTCTAGATGTGAGTCTGGCATATTTGGGTAGCTATAAATGGAGTTGTAGAGGTTCAATTGATGGAAGGCCAATTGGACATGAAACTAGACACATAATGGCACAACTTTGGTGAAGAAACCCTGCCCAGAAAACCAAACCAAATTGACCTAAAAATTGTCCTAATCCGGGTGACTTGCATTCTGCCTGGGCAAAATGACCAAATAAATAGTGTTTATTCATTTGGTCATAACTCAGTGTAGAAAGGTCCAATTTACTTGAAATTTTACCAGCAGAAATATGAGACATATATCTACAACTTTCATGAAGAACACAAATCCAAATTCTGATCATAACCTAGTCAAATTGCCAACCAAACTTAGGTTACCAAATCTGGCAGAACCAGTTTTGCCCAGAATTTTGGATTCTATCCAATCCGGCCAGCTATGGTTTTTAGGCCATAACTTGAGCTACAAAACTCCAAATAGAGTGATTCAAAAAAGGAAATCTAACTATACACAATAAGGAACAACTTTTATGAAGACAAGTTTGCCAAATTCCTACTGTACAAATGACCAATGGAATAGTAAACATGAGGCTTGAAATCTGAAAATTATGAATAATTAACACTAAGCTTCGAAATGGAATTGGCAACTAATGCCAACAACTTTAGAATGCAAAATGTGGTATGTTGATGATATTTGAACCAATATACCTATTAGCTATGAAAAAGTCAATATTTTAGTTGACTAATGAAATGAATAGTAACCTTACACATAAAGTACAAATATTCAAGAAATGACTTTGTAATATGCCCTAGTAGGCCTAATGTGATTAGTTTGGATAGGTTGGTATGCCAATAGGGTTCTAATAGCAGTACTGCGTATGATGTATAGCTTCATTGCCATTCTGTGATGATAGCCTATGGCTATACTGATTATGATGTTATACTTGGCTTTATGCCTTATTGCTTTTATGGCTTATTAGCCATTCTGTTTGCACACCGGGAGACACATTGTGACCGATGCTGTGACGGCCCTAGGTACCTGGTACCCAGTGCTAGTTTACCCGTTTATCCAGTCCGGTCAATTTGTATAGATTATTTGGGCATGGAAAAGTATAATTGCAATTGAATTGATTATTAAAGAAATTAATGAATTTAAAAATCAAGATAGAGATCAAGAATGATTACAATAAAATACAAAGAAACTCAAAATCATCAAGAAAATAATTAATAAAATGCATGAAGAAGTTAATATCATAAAATGTAATTAGCCCTCAACTAAACAATAAGTTAGTAATTATTTTTTTTATGAACATAATAACTAGGAAATTATTATTTTTATTTGCATATTATATTTTCTTGTATTATTGGCACCACTAAGTTTTATACTTAGAGCGTTGCTTTTGCAACGCGTAGGTACTGAAGATTTAGACAGAGGGCCCAGTAGACCACAAATTGGGTAAGGCCGTTCACAGTTCTGCATAGTATCCGTGTCACCTCACGGACTACAGTGTATTGGTAGAACACTAGGTCCCATTTTATATTTTGTGATTTTTGTAAGTTTTGTAATTAAACACTTATTTATCATGTATATTTGAAACATATGTAATATAATTTTTTATTAATGTAAGTATTTGTAACTTTGTGTTTATAAATAACATATGTGAATTTATTTATGATTTGAGCATGATGATGATGTGAAATGAATGAATGACAAATGGAGGAATTGTTAAGAAATTGTTGTAAATTGATGTGATACAAATGGAGTTTGAGAATGATTGGAAATTATTGGAAGTGTTTTTCACAGGTTCCGAAGAACTATTTTATCCATTTTTAGCCTGATCATCGATTTTCTATAAAATTTACTTTAACTTCAAATAAATTTACGCTTTCCATAAATGACTTAAATGAATTATACTTCACAAATTGTACTTTATAACTATGAAAGAAATAAATAAGGAAGGATAAAAATAATTGAAATAAGTTATGGTGTTCCTAGCACACTCGTGGTATATCTTGCTCGACTACATCAGATGGGTAAGGGATGTTACTTGGATGGATATTTAGGATTTTTCCAAATTCCTATCCATCCAAATGATCAAGAAAAAAATAACTTTCACATGCCCATATGGAACTTTTGCTTACAAAAGAATGTAGTTTGGTTTGTGCAATGCACCAGCCACCTTCCAAACATGTATGATGGCAATTTTTTTTTTTTTTATGGAGGGCATAATGGAAGTTTTTATGGATGACTTTTATGTTTATGGTTCTTTATTTGATATTTGTTTGGTTAATCTCTCTAAAGTTTTGCAGCGTTGTGCAAACATTAACATAGTTTTAAATTGGGAAAAGTGTCATTTTATGGTACAAGAAGGGATAGTGTTGGGACATTTAGTATCTAGCAGAGGCATAGAGTTTGATAAAGCCAAAATTGAAGTAATTGAAAAGATGCCTCCACCCAACAATGTCAAAGGTTTCAGAAGTTTTCTGGGACATACCGGATTTTATAGGTGCTTCATTAGAAGTTTTTCAAGGATAGCTAAACCTTTTTCAAATTTATTAAGTCATGATGTGCCATTTGTATTTGACCAAGAGTGTCTTGATGCTTTTTGTAAGTTGAAGAAAGCCTTGACTACAGCACCAATTATGCAACCATCAGACTAGACTTTACCTTTTGAGATCATGTGAGTGATTATGCTATTGGTGCAGTCCTTGGTCAAAGAAAAGACAAGAAAGCCTATGCTATCTACTATGCAAGTAGAACACTAGATGAAGCTCAAATTAATTATGCAACCGCTGAGAAGGAATTCCTAGTAGTTGTTTTTACACTTGAGAAGTTCAAATCCTATGTGATAGACTCAAAAGTGATTGTGTTTTCAAATCATGGAGCTATTAGATATTTGTTCCGAAAGAAAGAAGCTAAGCCTAAACTGATTAGATGGATTTTGTTGCTACAAGAATTTGATTTGGAGATAGGAGATAAAAAAAAAAGGAGCAGAAAATGTAGTTACAGATAATCTGAGTAAGCTGAAGGTTGATACTAAAAAATTGTATAAGGTTCCCTTTGATGAATTTTTCTTGAATGAACAGCTCTTTTCAATTGTTGCCATAGTATGCTGAAGCAAAGAGCTCGGCAAGAATTAACACAAATTTCCACGATTGAGTAACCTAGAAAATAATGCCTATTGAACCTGAAGAAAAACATCTAGGACAAGTGTTGATGATAAGTTGGGCAATTTCTCACTGTGTGACGCCCCTTATCCGTCTACTGTATAGCCGAGCAAGTAGTGCCACATTCGGTGCCGGAGCACCCTATCTTGTTTTATCATATCTATTGTAAACTTTTGATGTCATTTAAAATATGTATTCAATGTGTAAATTTTTTTTTTGTCTTATTTCTGTGGAGACCTAGACAGAGCCTCCCCTGTTTTATTAGCATCTGTCGGGTTCCACTATCACCTATTAACATATTCATAGTCATCTCACATATTTTCATATCATATTCTCTTTTATCATATCATTCACAACTATTTATGAGATTTCAAAATGAAGTGTCATCTATTGCATTCATATAGAAATTCATAGATAATAAATTATAAGTTTTCATTTCAAGTCCAAAATGAAATACATCATAACTAGTAATTACATCATGACTAACATAATGAACCAAAATACTAGTCTATACATGGGCCCTACCAAAATACAAAAACCGGTGAGGTGACTCTGGACAATGGCAGATCTGATTAGAGCTCACGCTGCACTACATCAGGTGCCGTCATTGCTGGATCGATTCTCAGACTACGCGATGGAAAACCAACGCGCTAAGCATAACGCTTAGTGGTGCATAATTTATAATAACAATAATTTAATAATTGAAATAATATATGCAACTCATAATTTCTTGATCTTTTATATTTTTATTGCTCTTTGGAAATAATTAACATTATCGGGATCTTTTATGATTACTTATTGTATTTTAAGTCTTAATTAATTTTTATCAGTGCCCAAGAAACCTATAACAAATTTATAAAGGCTGGATGCACGGGTGTATACTGGTTAGACAGCCATATATCTATCCAGAATACGTCTGTCAGGCACGAGGCCAGCTGTCGAGCACGAGACCCGCTGTTAGGCTTGTAAAGCCAGAAATAAAGTAGGCACAATGGTCGGTAAGTCGGTATATAGCCTGTAGAACAATCATACCGCATATATATTGTCAGCTCATGATTTTCTCAGAGGCAAGATCGCTATCTGTAGTCCCTAATTGGTATACCAATTTATCCAAACTAAATAAATAAGTCTACGTATACTATGGGCAATTAAATATTTTTTTTTAATTAATTTAGCACTATTCACTATTACTATTTTCTAGTACTGTTCATTGGTACCATTAATTTCATATTAATAGGACATTAGTCCTAATTTACATATTCATATCATTTTTAATATTAAATTTTCTTTATGAGTATTTTAATTATCCTATATTGTAACGCCCTCACCGTAGGTAGTTCGTATATTTTACTTTTCCGACGACTAATATCTGTTCGGACAGTCAGGATGTCTGGAACTATACTTAAACTATAGTGAGGAGACATAAACTAATGAAATAAATATTAAAAAAATATAGGAAAAATTTTGAGAAAAATAAATTAAAGTTTAGAGAATTTATAAATTGGTATAAAATAATAAAAATAACCCGATGAGCACCATGAAAGGCATTTTAGTCATTTTACCCCTAGAGGTGAATTTTGACTTAAATGTCAAATTAAAATTTGGAAATAGAATAATTAACATAAATTAATTTTATGAATTTGAATTTGAAAAGAAAAGAAAAGGAAAGAAAAGAAAAGGAAAGAAAAGAAAAGAAAAGAAATAGATTTATGAAATTTAAAAACAATAAAGTACACATAAATGTATATAAATAGACACAAGAAGACAAAATCCCACCAACCATTCTTCTTCCTCTTCTCTCTTTCTCCTTGCCGTTCCCTTGGTCTCTCCCTCCCCACCATTGTTATCAAGCTTAAAGCTTGATTTCCCAAGCTTTCACTCCTCAAAACCCATAGTCCCCTTCATTAAAAATTTAGCCCACATCATAAGGAAGCTCTAGGTACCCATAGGAAGAAGAAAAATTGAAGTTTGGCAAGACACCCAAAAAGGTTAGTGCTTTTCTCCCTTCCTTCTTCTTTTAATACTTGAAAGTGACTTGAGATAAGTGGAAATTTCAAGAAATTAACAAGAAATTCATGAACCCATGATGTCCCCAAAATTTGGCAGCCATGAAATATGTTGGGCTTTATTGTGTTCAAATAATGTAAATGAGTTTAGAGATGATGATTGATATGATTATATGTATGAGAAGTGAAAAGGGATTGAATTGATTGAGTTTGAAACTTGGAAATTAGGGTTTGTGTACATGACTTGGAGATTTTGTGTAAATGCTTGAAATTTGACCTAATTGGGATGAGATTGTTGCTTATAGAAGTGTATTGCATGCAAATTGAAGTAAGGAAGTTGGAGGAGATTGAGTTTTGGAAGTGTTAATTTTCTGCAGGTTGTGTTTGTTGAGGGCAGTGTACATTTTAGGCCATAAATAAAATTGTGTGACCCCAATTGGTATGAGGCCAATTGGAGGTGAAACTAGACCCAAAATAGCCCATTTTCCATGAAGAAACTATGCCCAAATTCTGTCCAAAACTTGAGCTAAATACTGCCCAAATTCGGATTTCCCTGCATCAAACTCAGAAAATGACCAAATGAACAGTACGTGTTCATTTGGTCATAACTCTCTCTATACTGGTCCAAATGACCTAAAATTTCATCAATGGAAAGTTTAGACATAGGGCTACACTTTTCATGAAGACTACTTAACCCAGTTTTGCCTTTAACAAATTCAAATTGTTAGCATAAGTTGGGTCACTGAAACTGCCAACCCAGAAAATTACCAAATGAACAGTACGTGTTCATTTGGTCATAACTCTCTCTATACTGGTCCAAATGACCTAAAATTTCACCCATGGAAAGTTTAGACATAGGGCTACACTTTTCATGAAGACTAATTAACCCAGTTTTTCCTTTAACCAATTCAAATTGTTAGCACAAGTTGAGTCACTAAAACTGCCAACCCAGAAATTGTCCAAAAATACTGTTCCTTTGGTGTGCTTGACCAGTTTTGGCAAAAATGCCATAACTTGGTCTCCAAAGCTGCAAATTGAGTGAAACTAGTGCCAAAAGTTTTATAAGACATAGCACAACAATTTCTATGTTTTGACCAAGCTCTAGAAACCATTGCATCCTAGGGAAAATATTAGCCAAAGTTAGGAAGTGAAATCTCGAAAATGTTAAGTTGAACCTGAATGCCATTTGATACCCGTGTGTTCATCTGGCCATAACTCCCACTAGGAAGTTCCATTTGAGATGTGCAAATATGATCTGGAAACATGATACTTAGGGCTACAATATTGATTTAGACACCTTTGCCAAATTCTAAGTGTAAAGACCCTAAAAAGAGGGTCAAACATACTGCCCTGAAGTTGGTTATTGCCCTTATAGGACTGAGAGTCTAGGTTAATACACTGACTATAACTCACTATACCAAGCTTGAAAAATTATGAAATTGTACCTGGGAGTCCCTAAGACATAGAGGAACATATCTTGTGAAGAAACCTAAGTCTAAAAATGATAATAAAATGATCAAATGACTGGTCAAAGTTTATTGACCAGAAATTATAAATTCTGGATAGCTTAGAGGCAAACGGACCAGTTATGGTATTTTGACCATAACTTGAGTTCTATAACCCCAAATTCAGTGATTCAAAACTGAAATTCAAGTTTAAACATAGAGGAGCAATTATTATGAAGGAAGTGCGACTAAATAGACATCCTAAACTAGTCAAATTCCTAGATAAAGATAATACATCAACATGAACCTAAAGAAAGGTTCATGGGAAAAATGCTATATATGAAAATTAAAATACTCATAAGGATAATTAAATATTAAAAATGATATGAATATGTAAATTGGGACTAATGTCCTATTAATATGAAATTAATAGTACCAATGAACAGTACTAAAAAATAGTAACAGTGAATAGTGCTAAATTAATTAAAAATATTTAATTGCCCATAGTATACCTAGACTTATTTATTTAGTTGGATAAATTAGTATACCAATTAGGGACTACAGATAGCAGTACTGCCTACCGAGAAAATCATGAACTGACAATATATGTCTGGTATGATTGTTCTACAGGCTATATGCCTACTTACTGGCCATTGTGCCTACTTTATTTCTGGCTTTACAAGCCTGACAGCGGGTCTCGTGCCCGACAGCTGGCCTCGTGCCTGACAGATGTATACAGGGTAGACATATGGCTGTCTAACCCGTATACTCTGTGTATCCAGCTTTTATAATTTGTTATAGGTTTCTTGGGCATTGATAATAATTAATTAATACTGAATATACAATAAGTAAACAGGAAAGATCCCAATAATTTTAATTGTTTCCAAAGTGTAATAAAAAAAAATGTAAAAGACCCAGAATTTAGGATTTGTAAATATTAATTCAATTGTTTAATTATTGTTATTATAAATTATGCACCACTAAGCGTTATGCTTATCGCGTTGGTTTTCCATCGCGTAGGTATCAAGATCAAGATGCCACAGTAGTATTTGGACAGAGTTCCGACCAGATCTGCCACCGATCAGAGTCACCTCACCAGTCTTTTGTATTTTGGTAGGGCCCATGTGTAGACTAGTATTTTGGTTCATTATGTCTAGTCATGATGTAATTACTAGTTTATGATGTATTTTATTTTGGACTTGTAATTAAACTTTGAGATTGAAATGAAAACTTGTAATTTATTATCTATGAATTTCTATATGAATGCAATAGATAATACTTCATTTTTAGATCTCATAAATAATTGTAAATGATAAGATACATGAGAATATGATATGAAAATGTGTGAAATGAATATGGACATGTTAACAGGTGATTAGTGGAACCCGCCAGATGCTAATAAAATAAGGGATGATCTATTCGGGTCTCCACAAAAATAAGATATTAAAAAAAAAAAAATTTTTTACACGTAAATTACCTGATTTAAAGGACATTAAAATTTACAATAGACATGACAAGACAAGATAGGGTGCTCCGGCACCGAATGTGGCACTTCTTGCTCAGCTATACAATTGTAATGGCCCGGCCCACTAGTGATATTGTCCGCTCTGGGCCGAAGCCCTCACGGTTTTACAACGCGTCAATAGGGGTTACGAACTATCAACTTATGAACCCAAAGATCTCTCCCGTGTTTTGTCGATGTGGGATTTGCCTAGGTGTTACAATCCACCCCCTTATGGGACTCAGCGCCTCGCTGAGGTTTGCCCCACCATCGCTCAAGGTTGCACGCGAGCACTCCGATACCACAAATGTAATGGCCGGCCCACTAGTGATATTGTCCGCTCTGGGCCGAAGCCTTCACGATTTTAAAACGTGTCACTAGGGGTTATGAACCACCAACTTATAAACTCAGCATATCTCTCATGTGTTTTGTCGATGTGAGATTTGCCTAGGTGTTACAACAATATACGGGTAAGGGGCGTCACTTATATTGCATTTTTCCCATGAACCTTTCTTTAGGTTCATGTTGATGTGTTATCTTTATCTAGGAATTTGACTAGGTTAGGATGTCTATTTAGTCACACTTCCTTCATAACAATTGCTCCTCTATGTTTAAACTTGAATTTCAGCTTTTGAATCACTGAATTTGGGGTTATAGAACTCAAGTTATGGTCAAAATACCAAAGGAATAGTATTTTGAGACAATTTCTGAGTTGGCAGTGACTAAATTTGTGCTAACAATTTGATTTGGTTAAAGGCAAAACTGGGTCAAGTGATCTCATAAAAAGTGTAGCCCTATGTCTAAACTTTCCATTGGTGAAATTTTAGGTCATTTGGACCAGTATAGAGAGAGTTATGACCAAATGAACACGTAATTTGGTCATTTTCTGGATTGGCAATTTCAGTGACCCAATTTGTGCTAACAATTTGATTTGGTTAAAGAAAAAACTGGGTCAAGTGGTCTTCATGAAAAGTGTATCCCTATGTCTATACCTTCCATTGATGAAATTTTAGGTCATTTGGACCAGAATAGAGAGAGTTATGACCAAATGAACAGGTAAATTTGGTCATTTTCTGGGTTGGCAGTTTCAGTGACCCAACTTGTGCTAACAATTTGAATTGGTTAAAGGCAAAACTGGGTTAAGTGGTCTTCATGAAAAGTGTAGCCCTATGTCTAAACTTTCCATTGGTAAAATTTTAGGTCATTTGGACCAGTATAGAGAGTTATGACCAAATGAACACGTACTGTTCATTTGGTCATTTTCTGGGTTGGCAGTTTCAGTGACCCAATTTGTGCTAACAATTTGAATTGGTTAAAGGCAAAACTGGGTTAATTGGTCTTCATAAAAAGTGTAGCCCTATGTCTAAACTTTCCGTTGATGAAATTTTAGGTCATTTGGACCAGTATAGAGAGAGTTATGACCAAATGAATATGTACTGTTCATTTGGTCATTTTCTGGGTTGGTAGTTTCAGTGACCCAAATTGTGCTAACAATTTGAATTGGTTAAAGGCAAAACTGGGTTAAGTGGTCTTCATGAAAAGTGTAGCCCTATGTCTAAACTTTCCATTGGTAAAATTTTAGGTCATTTGGACCAGTATAGAGAGAGTTATGACCAAATGAACACGTACTGTTCATTTGGTCATTTTCTGGGTTGGCAGTTTCAGTGACCCAACTTGTGCTAACAATTTGAATTGGTTAAAGGCAAAACTGGGTTAAGTGGTCTTCATGAAAAGTGTATCCCTATGTCTAAACTTTCCATTGGTAAAATTTTAGGTCATTTGGACTAGTATAGGGAGAGTTATGACCAAATGAACACGTACTGTTCATTTGGTCATTTTCTCGATTGGCAGTTTCAGTGACCCAACTTGTGCTAACAATTTAAATTGGTTAAAGGCAAAACTGTTAAGTGGTCTTCATAAAAGTGTAGACCTATGTCTAAAATTTCCATTGGTAAAATTTTAGGTCATTTGGACCAGTATAGAGAGAGTTATGACCAAATGAACACGTACTGTTCATTTGGTCATTTTCTGGGTTGGGTGCAAGGTAAATCCAGATTTATGCAGTATTTAGGTCAAGTTTTGGACAGAATTTGGGCATGGTTTCTTCATAGAATATGGGATATTTTGGGTCTAGTTTCACCCTCAATTGGCCTCATACCAATTGAGATCACACAATTTCATTTATGGCCTAAAATGTATACTGCCCTCAACAAACACAACCTGCAGAAAATAGCACTTCCAATAATTCATTTCTCCTCCAACTTCCTTGCTTCAATTTGACATTCAAGGCACTTATAAATATCATCAACACATCTCAACAATCCCAATTGCATGGTATAATACAAAAATACCAAAGTTAGGCCAAACCCTAACTCACAATTTCAACCTCATAAAATCTCAATGTAAATCAACTTCTAATACTTATAATACATCAACCAACATCATTAAATCACTTTATATACATCATAGTCATCAAAAACCATCACTCACCATGGGTACCAAAAATTCACTCCCCCCATAACTCACCTATTTCTTTTAGTTTCTTACAAATTTCACTTCATTTTAACCTTAACTCAAGGATTAATAAAGGAAGAAAGGAAAATTAGGCACTAACCTCTTGGGTAACTTGTCAAACTTCAACTTTTCTTCTTCTTTTCACTATCAATGGCTTCCTTATGGAGTGGGCTAACTTTTTAATGAAGGGGACTATGGGTTTTGGGAGGAGAAAGCTTGGAAAATCAAGCTTTAAGAAGAACAAAAATGGAGGGAGAGAGCTCCCATGGTGGACGGTTCAAAGAGAGGGAGAGAGAGAAGAGAGGTGAGGAAGATGACTTGTGGTAGGTAGATTTTGTCTCTTGTGTCATACATATATGTATTTTTATTGTAATTTATTTTTTTTATATCATAAGCTTAGCTTCTTTTCTTTTCTTTTCTTTTCTTTTTTTTCTTTTCTCTTCTTCTTTTTCCTAATTCAAATTCATAAACTTGTAATTTTAATTTATGTTAATTATTTCATTCTCTAAATTTTAATTTGACATTTAGGTCAAAATTCACCTCTGGGGTGAAATGACCAAAATGCCCTTCATGGTGCATATCGAGTTATTTTTATTATTTTTGTACCAAATAAATAAATTCTCTAAATTTTTCTTTATTTCCTCTAAATTTTTCTAATATTTTCTTAACATTTATTCCTTCAATTTATGCTTCCTCACTATAGTTTAGGTGTAGTTCCAGACATTTTAACTGTTCGAACAGACATTAATTGTCGAAACAAGAAATGTACGGACTACCTACGGTGAGGCCGCTATAATCAAGCCACTTGATTTTCAACTCCGTTGCACCTGTATTCATTGTTTTGTTTTTTATGTAAATGAATGTGAGGAATGATCTGATGAATATGTATTTTTTTTTTAATCCAAATTAGCATAGAATTGACGGAGAATGATGAAAAATTATGTTTTGTTGATGGAGTGAAAATGAGTGAAACTCCATAGTACTTTTTTGTAAGTTTCCCTTTTTTCTATTAGAAATAGGTTTTGCAATCTATTTCTAAATGGAGTATAAAAAGCCTTCTCCTTTCTTTTTTTTTCATTATTTTGGTTTCCTTTTCTCTCATTTTACTCTTTTTTCTATTTCCTTTCATTTTTTTTTTTTTATATTTCATATCATTTTTCTCTCATCTTTTTTTTTTTTTTTTTCTCATTTCATTTTTCTCTCTTTTCATTTTTTCTTCCATTTTCTTTTATTTTCTTCCTTTTATGTTTCTTTTTATTTTCCTCATATCTTTTTCTCTTTTTTTTAACACTTTCTTCCATTTTAGTCTTATTAGTAATTTATTTTTTTTAGTAATTTTTTTATTATATTTTATTTACGGCAATTTTTTAGTTAATTTATTTTTATTAGTAATTTTTTTAATAATAATTTTATATTATTTTCCATTATTAAATTATTCTGTTATTAATTTATTAATAATACTATTTATTGTTTTATTTTTTTATTATAATATATTAATGATAATTTTTTGTTAGTAATATTTTATTGTAGTTTGTTTTTAATATTTTTATTTTTATTTTTTTAAAGTATCAGTAATAATATTTCTATATTACTTTTTAGTAGTAATTAATTTTTATTTGTAATTTATTATTTTATTCAAAATTTAGTTTTTCTATTTCTAAATGATTTTAAAATGAATAAATTTTTTTTTTTTTGCCTTGACTTAAAAACAGAAAAAAATCTACATTTTAATATAATTGATTTTTAAAAAATTTCTTTATTATTAAAAATAAAAAACAAAGTCAACTTCTAATTCAAAAATGATTAATCTCTTTCTCTCATTAATAGCAGAATTATTTTATTTTTATTTTTTTTTCTAATTAGAAACGAAATTTTTTCTATTTATAAAGATGGTATTCCATTTCTATTTTAAAAACAGAAAAAAAAAATTCATTTTATAGTCATTATTAATGACCAAATTAGAAACAAATTTTTTCCACTCCTAATTCATTTTTTAAGATATTCCATTTCTAATTTTTTTTAGGTGAGAGATGTGTGATGCACATATATTAATTCAGTGACATGCAATTTGTTCTTTATATGATTTTATAAAGGCTGAGTTTAACAATTTTGTCATACTTCAAAATTAAAAATAAAAATCTGACCCATAGAGATAAAAGAAAACCACTACTACTTACTTCAGATATCATCAGTAACATCATTTCATAGATTAATAGAAACATTAAAAAAAAAATGAAAATTGTTACCACTACTTGCTTCAGATATCAGTCAATAAACCACTCCTGAGCCTTAAAGGTGGCAATTGTTCTCTTGGACGGGAAATAGAAGAGGAACAATGGAAAGAATCAATCTTGGACTTGCATTTATCATGGTCTCCTTCGTTTTCCTCCAAACACTTTTTTAGAGCTTTAGCTTCGTCTTCGGACGTTATCTTCTTCGTGCCATTACCTCTGACACTGATTTCTTCCTTCTTATTATCCATGGCAAATTGGTAAGTGTATATAAAATCGATCACGATATCTCTATTTATAAGCGTACATCAAGAATGAATTGAATTAGTGAACATTGAATATATTAGAGTCATAATATAAGAGAATTGGAAATTGATAAAATATAAATAGGTTTGAAAGTCGGAAAAATATAGATGAAGATTTACAATTATTTATTCATAAAATTTCTAGAAATGGATCACACAATTGTTGGGCAAGCAACAATTGTTGGTTGTTGGGTCATATAATTAACGAGGCATGCAAAATTTTTGGAATTTACTCGTACACTACATTTGAATTTTTACTAGATATAAGCAAGCGAAACGAGCTAAATATCTATGAAAAGTTAAGAGTCTGTTGATTTCATTTAAAATAAATCATTTGTATAAAGGAATTTAATTAAAGTTTTATATATTATCATATTTAATTTTTTATTTTTTTTAAAATGAAAATTTTTAAGGTAAAAAGAATTAAATTATTTCATTCTAAACATAAAATTGACAAAAAAAAAATCAATTAAATTGAATTATTGTAAAATTATAGTGCACACATAAATTTTGTTTCTAAAATCTAAACACAGGACAGCGGTAAACAAATATCAATTTGCATTAATTTAATTTAAAAACAGAGTACAACCTCTAATGTGAAATTTCTTAAACTAAGAAATTCAATCCTTTAACCTTTTTTTCTTTTGGAGAGTATGATTCAAGGATTTCAAGAGCTTGTTCTTAAATCGGCAGGGAAAACCTCTTTGATTTGTTGGAGAAGGGCTACTTGAGTGAAAGTTTTATAGAGCTTATAGCTTGTAGCTTTCACAAAGCTTTGATGACTTGAGATTTGATTTTATGATCCTTTTGAAGACTATAACACTTCTATTTGTAGTGAATTTGAGAGGAAGTGTCCCAATTGATATTTAACAAGTGTCACGATTTTATTGATCAAATTGTCATTTTTTAACAAGTAATATAGCATTCCTTAATTAGTCATTTATCATATATGTAATATTTAAATTGACTTATTTAGTGAAATTAATTCAATTTTAAAATCAGTAAATAAAATTTATGGGCTCAAAAGACATGTGGCAATATATAATTGGATTTTAAAATTTTCATTCCTATAAATGTTCCTTAGAGACTTGTTTGCCATTTTATTTATCTAATAAACATGTCTCAAAATTTTGAATTTCATTTCATTATAATATTTTAATAAATAATTAACTTTATTTCATAAAAAATACTATTTTCACATTTTTTTTTTACCCTTGACGCTGCATTTGGTATCCTAAAATCACTAAAATGGAATATATTTATATAATTTTTGTTATCATTGCCTTGGATACAGCCAAAATCCTTCAAATAGAAATGTTGTTTCCTATTTTTGAGTTGCTTTCTTAATCTTGAATGCTGAGAATTTGAATGTTTCTTAAATAGGAATAATGTTCTTTTTTTTTTTTAATTTCTATTCAAGAAAATTACTTCTAGTTTTAATACAAGGACTACAAATCCAAATAGGAAATAACAAACCATTAATTCATATATACACATTGAACACATTTTTCATATAAACCCATCGGTTCATTGTAGATTCAAAACACAAATAAATATGACTTATGTATTTAATAGATAAATTTCATCATATAATTTATATTTTAAATCTATATTAAATTAAATTTAAGTAAGAAAAATTCTCTATAAAAAATATTGTTATTTGAGACTACTGAAATTTGTGCCTTGCAAAAGCAGTCAAAGTAACGAAAATTTCCTTGTCTTCTCTTGATATTTGTCCAACCAGTAGACCAATTCTCGTTTATAATTATAGGTTTACACAGATGTGTAAACCACTCTTATACATGAACCGTAACGTGGTCCATTTTTTTACATATTAAGTAATTTTTTTTAATATAATTGATTTAATTAAAATTAAAACTCGAGATTTTATAGTTTTAAAAATAATATGAAAGAACTAGATGTAGATCACATTGTAGTACAATATTACCTAAAAAAATTTTAAAAGTTAAAAATTAAGTATGTGAGAAAGAGAACCTGGAAAATGAAAAAGAAGTTTTAACAAGCTTTGAAAGTAGCCATTGGAGAGAATTTTCTTTTTTTTTTTTCATGTTAATGTGAGTAAGATCCATGATTTTGTACAAAGAGAATATGTGGTCCTTAAAAAAGCTCAATCTCAAGTTAGGGTGAATTCTCATGATTTTGTAGATAATGATTGCTTTAATTTATCTACACCTTTTCAAGTGTGAACTTGTTTGACGATAGTTGTTTAATTTCACTTTGATGAGGTGCAAATGAAGAAAACACCCCATTAAAAATGACTAGGGCATTATTGGGCTTCACTAAATTAATTACTTGAGAAAGTGAGATAAAGAGTAATTTATTCAAATCAAGAAGAAATTTTATTATAATTTAAATAATTTAATTATTTTTTAATTACTGTATAAAAATCTTAAATGATATATAAAAGTGAAAGTATTACTTTAAAATTTTTTTAATTTCAAACAGAAAATAAAAAAATTAAATTATAAATTTTAATAAATCTCAAAAACTAAATTTACTTATTAATTAAAATTTAAGTAATTCATAAAGTTAAGAAAAATATTGACTGTATTGTAATACATACTTTATCTCTCTATACAGTTTGTAGAGAGAGAAAACTCTCTCATTGTTCTTTGCTGTATCCTTGGGCCTCGAGTGTTTTCTTCTGCTGGTTCAGTCGGCTATCATTTTTCTGTGGAAATCATATTTCATAAAAAAAAAAAAAAAAAGTCACATACGAATTCCTCTCTCATCTTCAAGGCTCATTGGTTGTTGCACTTTATTTTGATTCACAATTATCAATAGAGAAAGGTGCCTTGTGCAGTGCCCGTTGCACCATTAATATTTTTACCTAACGAGCGAACATTTGTACTCGTTAAAGTTTATTTAATATATTCTAACTAGTATCAACGATATATGTAATTATTAAAGTTTATTTAATATATTATATTTATATAAAAAATTATAATTTTCAATTCATTAAATATGATTTACATCCCTTTAATATATTTTTTTAATATAATTAATTATTAAAATTATAATTTTTATATAAATGATATACATTAAATGAATTTTAATGAGTATATATTTACACTCATTAAAAAAATCGTAATACTAATAAGATGCATTAAATAAACCCTAACGGATGTAAAGGGTTTATTAACTTTAATGGATGTAAATTTACACCCACTAGAAATTTGATATTTTTAAAGTAATGAATGGCAATTTTAATTCAGCAACACCATTTTCAGGTGAGAATCTATCAAATGAAGGGAAGTTTTGACAAGTTTAGAAAATAGCCATTGGAGAGATACTCACATTTGCAGGATTAAACGGTTTTGTTTGGTTTGAATTGAGTTTGTATTGATTTTGAATTTTTATCTGATTTAAACTCATTTGATTTAAATTAACTTATAATCTATTTTATTTGTATAAAATTTAAAATAATTATTTAATTAAATATTAACTAAAAACCACAAAATTTGACTTATTAATTTTGTACTAAAAAGTCTGAGAATAAATCCTATATTCGGTCGGGATTATCCCTAAAATCAGATTTTGTGAAATCCGATTAAGTAATATTAACTGGTGTTTAAGAGTCAATTAAACAATTTGATTAAATATTAAAGGACATTCTTTTGTTATTAAAGCTAAATTAATTTATAAAATATTATATTTATTAATTTAATATTAATTTAACATACTAATATTAATTTATGAAAGATTATTATTTACATGAACTTAACTATTTTTTTTTTCTTTATATTAGCACTAGAATAGTGAGAACTGCACAACATTACTGAATGCCAAGAATCAACAATCTTTAAAAAATGTAAAAATATTAGACTTCAGAGGTTGAGCCCTTATTACCAAATATTTACTTTTTTTTTTTATCAATAACAATTATTGACTCTTGAAGCTCAACATTTCTTTATACACACACAATGAAAAAAATATCGTTCATATAACTCTAGAGTTTATCAGGAATTTGTATCTATATTTTCTATTGAATTTTTCATAATAATTGAAATATTTATTATACCCATGAGTTTTAATATATTAAAATTTATAATATATTTCTATTTGGTATTAATACATGTCCAAGGGGTAGAACTAGAAATTAATTTTTGGGAGGCCAAAACTAATTAGTCTCTAAATATTATATTATTTATTTTTAATTTATTAAGGTTAATTTTATTTATATAAAAGTTTTTTTTTTAATTTGACACTAAAAAAATCCCTCTTTTCCATGTAAAAAAATATTTGTAGTTACATATTAAACTATATATGAATAAATATAAGATGTTAAATGTTATAGATTATAAAGAGTTAAATAATAAAAGTGATTTTCAAAAACTTAAAAACACATAGATGCTGATATTATATTACGTTTGTATATATTAAAATAAAAAGGTATATATTTTTCTTTCAATCTAATTTATATATGATTAAAGTTCTAATCAATAGAATGTTTTTAATTATTGAGCTAAAAAAAGTTGTTAATAATTAAAAAGTTGCAATCAATCACATATATAATAAATTACATTTATATTATAAAGTAATTTTTTAAAATTAAATGATTTTTAGGGAAAAACTAAAAAATTAGATGAAAACACTTCCACTACTTAACTATTTTAATTTATATTGATTATCCATATATGCTAACATGTTCTTTTAAAATTTTCAAATATTATTTTAAAATAAATTTTTAAGAAAAAGTTATAAGTATTATAATAAATATAATATTTAATTATATATTTATAATATAAATGTTATTAATTCTGTGTTATAGTAAATTATTTATATGAGTTAAAAATTTAAACTATAAATTATAAATTAAAAGATTAACAATATGTAAAATGGGAAAAAAAAGGAAAAATTTCTCTAAACAAAGCAAAAAAGAAAACGATGTGCCATCTCAACAAGTGGGTTTTTTTTTTAACTCTTCTAATTATTGATTTTTAATTTAAATTATATTCATTTTAAAAAATATTTTAAATATATTTTAATTTTAATAGATTTTAAATTAAAAATGGTATAGATAAACAAATAAGTTGTTATTAGTGATAAGTGATCTATAACAATTAATAAGTGATCTATAATGGTTAATATGTAACGATAAGATAATTTGTGTCTTAGAAACAAAGTTATTTGATTTTAAAAATATATTTAAAAATAAAAAATAATTAGTATAAACTAATAAAAGCAATTTAATTTGTCTCTAAAACTAATTTTAAGAATAAATAACATAGCTTGTAAAAATATATATAGAAACAAATTTTTAATCTCTATAAGTTATATTCACATGCTAATATATTTATTTTTAAAAGTTAAATTAGTGTTAAATATAAATTTATTTTTATATTTATCACTAATTATATTTAGGAATAATAATAAATAAGACAAATGCTTATTGATCTTTAAAAGGATAAAGATAAATAAATAAATTTTGGAGACAAATTTTAAGTTTCAATAGAGCATTTTTAGTGTAGGGTGCATTATAATATATGATCTACTAGCTTTCCTGTGAATTATTTATCGCCATATTTATAACTTTCTAACTAAACTATCAAAGTGAATTTCTAAAAAGAGTTTGGAGTTATCTCTTGCAAATGCATTCACCTATTTGATAATGTTTGTCAAAATTACTTTGACATGAAGTACTTTTTTAATACCAATCGACTTCATTAAAATTTCGACTCCTAATTGCATTATATTAAGAAGTAAGCACTCCTTTTTTTCTTAACTCTTTTATTTATGTAATTTTTTTTTAATTTTTACGATTTGAAATATACAAGATATTCCATGCCTCTTGTTTTACGATTAGGTAAATGATTAATTCTTTTGAACTGAGATATGATAATGTTAAAGTCATTTTTATGAATAGTGACTCTACTATTAATTGACTCTACTATTAATTTCTGCGTACGAATGTGCATGAAAACAGGTGCGATTATTACTCCGTCAACTTTTCATATTTTCTTTTTCTGATCAAATCGGCAATTGGCCCACATCATTAAAGAGTATTAAGGATTTGTAAAAAATGCTCTCAGCCATAGGTTTTTATTTTTTTTTTAAAGCGAAGGTAATTTATTAAAATCAGGTGAATAAAAGGACTCTAAAATTCACCAAAATAAATAAATATATGAACATAAGAAATACAGGGCCAAGTATAGGAAAAGACAACTACACCAATATAAAACATATTTGACTACAGTAGCCATTCTACCGAGCTATAGCAGCAAAGAAGGGGACCAACAGTATGAAAAATGAACCCAGGGAATAATATCTTCTGGGCGATAAGATGTTGCTTGAAGTCCTTTGCTTTCCTCTACATCAGGAACAATTACACCTTTATTCGAAATATTCTGTATCTCCTCTAAAACTTGAAGGAATTGATTTCTTCTGTCTAATTTCCTCTTCTGCATCTCCTCAAGTTGAGGAAGAATTCTTTGAAGTTCTTCCTTCAAACTTCCAGTTTTGTTCTGCCCGAAATAACACAAACTTAGAGAGTGAGAGCCCCAAGTCCTAGGTAATTGTGGTATGTATCAAAATTTGTTGTAATCCTCCAATCTTTACAAACTGTTTCTTTAAAAGGGAAAGAAACAAAATATCCTTCATCTTTTATGCTACATATAATACTAGAAATTTTAATTTCAGAAAGAAAACATGTAATCAAGCTATAAATTTCAAAAACATGAAATAAAAATATTGCCAACGTGAAAATAAGAGGAACAGAAAAAAATCTCTTTCACATTTTTTTTCTTATAAATAATCTCATTATAACTTTTTGGAAAATTACTTCTAAATTAAGTAGAACCTTTTTATTAATAAACTCTATCGGTAAGAATTTATTTATGTATATATATTGTTTAGATCAGATAGCAATATATATATATATATATATATATATATATGTCATTGCAGATTTTGCGATTGATAAATTATTTTGCCTTAATTTACTTTAGTGTCATGCAAATTAAAAATATTTATAAAATAAATTTTTAAGATTAATTATTAAAAAATTAAAAAAATATTTTAATATGAAACCATTTATAAAAATATTTTTATTTAAAAACGTTATTATAAAAAATAATTTTTTTAATAGATTAAATTAATAATTTTTTAATAAAAATATAATTATATAACATTTTTAAAAGTAAATATTATTTTTATATTTTATTTTATGTGTTTCTAAAAATATCATTAAGAGAGGCATTTTTAATAATACATAATTATATTTTCATTAAAAAATTATTAATTTAATCTATTAAAAAAATTCTTTTTTATAATAATGTACCACCTATAGTAAGGGCGTTACAAGTTTTGTTTGGTTTGAATTGAGTTTGGATTGATTTTGAATTTTTATCTGATTTAAACTCATTTGATTTAAATTAACTTATAATCTATTCTATTTGTATAAAATTTAAAATAATTATTCAATTAAATATTAACTACAAACCACGAAATTTGACTTATTAATTCTGTACTAAAAAGTCTGAGAATAAGTCCTATATTTGGTCGGGATTATCCTTAAAATCAGATTTTGTGAAATCCGATTTCAACTCAATGACCCGATCACAAGTTACACAGGTGAAACAGGTTTCAATTTTTTTTTAATCATATATTTTTTTTTTTTTTGTATAAAATGACATTGTTTTGTACACATAATAATCATTGGTTAGTGACACATGATAACTCTCAATAGGGTGGAAAATATAAGATGAATATATTTTTATTTTTTCTGACTTCCCAGATGCATAGTGATGTCCATTTCTTTAAAAAGTAAATCTAATCCCTTGTGTTTGGATAATATAAGTTTATTATCAGTATTTTTTTAGCAATAAATCTTAAGGAATGATTATTTATTAAAAAATAAGTAATATTAACTGGTGTTTAAGAGTCAATTAAACAATTTGCTTAAATATTAAAGGACATTTTTTCGTTATTAAAGCTAAATTAATTTATAAAATATTATATTTATTAATTTACTATTAATTTAACATACTAATATTAATTTTTTTTAATTTTATATTAATTTATGAAAGATTATTAATTGCATATATAAATTTAACGTTTATTCAATAATATATATAGTATAGTCTATATTACTTTTTGGTTCTTCTTGGAGCAGAATATATGATTAAAGTTCTAATCAATATAATGTTTTTAATTATTGAGCTAAAAAAAGTTGTTAATAATTAAAAA